>NC_139724.1:31117029-31294529 GCF_964211835.1 Anser anser
AAAGCCAGCTGAATGGCTTTCACTTCTGCAAACTGACTCGATTCACCTTCTCCCTCAGCAGCTTCTGCAACTTGTCGTGTAGGACTCCATACAGCAGCTTTCCATCTCCGATGCTTTCCCACAATATGACAGGACCCATCAGTGAACAAGGCATATTTCTTCTCATTTTCCGGTAGCTTGTTGTACAGTGGGGCTTTTTCAGCATGAACCACCTCCTCCTCTGATGATATCCCAAAGTATTTGCCTTCTGGCCAGTCCATAATCACCTCCAAGATTCCTGGGTGACTGGGGTTTCCTATTCGAGCCCGCTGAGTAATCAGTGCAACCCACTTGCTCCATGTGGCATCAGTTGCATGATGTGTAGAGGGGACCCTTCCTTTGAACATCCAGCCTAGTACCGGCAGTCAGGGTGCCAGGAGGAGCTGCGCTTCAGTACCAACCACTTCCGAAGCAGATCGAACTCCTTCATATGCTGCCAATATCTCCTTTTCAGTTGGAGTATAGCGGGCCTCAGATCCTCTGTATCCCCGACTCCAAAACCCCAGGGGTTGACCTCGAGTTTCCCCAGGTTCTTTCTGCCAGAGGCTCCAGGTGGGACCATTCTCCCCGGCTGCGGTGTAGAGCACATTCTTTACATCTGGTCCTGTTCGGACTGGCCCGAGGGCTACTGCATGAACTATTTCCTGCTTAATTTGTTCAAAGGCTTGTCGTTGCTCAGGGCCCCATTCGAAATCATTCTTCTTACGGGTTACTTGGTAGAGCGGGTTTACAATCAGACTGTAATTTGGAATATGCATTCTCCAAAACCCCACGACACCTAGGAAAGTTTGTGTTTCTTTTTTGCTAGTTGGTGGAGACATAGCTGTTATTTTGTTGATCACATCCATTGGGATTTGATGACGTCCATCTTGCCATTTTATTCCTAAAAACTGGATCTCTCGTGCAGGTCCTTTTACTTTATTCTGTTTTATGGCAAAACCGGCCTTCAGAAGGATTTGGACTATTTTCTTCCCTTTCTCGAAAACTTCTTCTGCAGTGTCACCCCACACAATGATGTCATCGATGTACTGCAGGTGTTCAGGAGCTTCCCCCTGCTCCAGCGCAGACTGGATCAGTCCATGGCAAATGGTAGGGCTGTGTTTCCACCCCTGGGGCAGCCGATTCCAAGTATATTGGACTCCCCTCCAAGTGAAAGCAAACTGTGGCCTGCACTGTGCTGCTAGAGGGATGGAGAAAAATGCATTAGCGATATCAATTGTGGCATACCACTTGGCTGCCTTTGATTCCAGTTCATACTGGAGTTCTAGCATGTCCGGCACTGCAGCACTCAGTGGTGGCGTGACTTCGTTCAGGCCACGATAGTCCACTGTTAGTCTCCACTCACCATTAGACTTTCGCACTGGCCATATGGGACTATTAAAAGGTGAATGAGTCTTGCTGATCACTCCTTGGCTCTCCAGTTGACGAATTAGCTTATGGATGGGACTCAGGGAGTCTCGGTTGGTGCGATATTGCCGCCGGTGCACAGTTGTGGTAGCGATCGGCACTTGCTGTTCTTCAACCCTCAGCAACCCCACAACAGAAGGGTCCTCTGAGAGACCAGGCAAGGTAGACAACTGTTTAATGTCCTCTGTCTCCAAGGCAGCTATGCCAAAAGCCCAGCGGAACCCTTTTGGGTCCTTGAAATATCCTCTTCTAAGATAGTCTATGCCAAGGATGCACGGAGCATCTGGGCCAGTCACAATACGGTGCTTTTGCCACTCATTACCGGTTAGACTCACTTCAGCCTCCAATACAGTTAACTGCTGGGATCCCCCCGTCACACCATAAATACAGATGGGCTCTGGCCCTTTATAGCTTGATGGCATTAGAGTACATTGTGCACCGGTGTCTACTAAAGCCTTATACTTCTGTGCGTCTGACGTGCCAGGCCATCGAATCCACACAGTCCAATAAACTCGATTGTCCCTTTCCCACCCCTGGCTGGAGGCAGGGCCCCTCTAGTCCTGTTCAGAATCTTCGTTTCTGTGTTTAAAGGACTGCCTGCTGGAATTTGGAGCAGCAAACTTTTCAGAGAACCCCTTTTTCCCAATTGTTTTCTTTTGCAATTCACGTACCCGTGCCTCTAGGGTCGCAGTAGATTTTCCATCCCATTTTCTCATGTCCTCTCCATGGTCACGTAGGTAAAACCACAGGGTGGCGCGGTGTGTGTGCCCACCATATTGTCTTCCTTGCATAGATGAACGTTTACCCCTAATAGCTGAGACACTGGTTTGTACAGGTGGGGAGGAAAATAATCTCTCTTCAAGTTGGTGGATCTTTTCAGAAAGTTTCTCCAAAGCATTCTCTTTTAGCTGGTGGACACTGGTTCGTTCAGGTGGAGGGGAAGATAAATTCTCTTTAAGTTGGTGGACCTCTTCAGAGAGTTTCTCCACAGCCGAGACACAGGCCTGTAGGGAAGAGGAGAGATTTCCTTCGTACTGCCAGAGTATTTTAGTCACTTCATTCACTGTGGGATTCTCCTCCTCTTTCCAGGTTAATATTGCCAATGAGCTGGCATATGATGATGGTGCACTCTGTACAAACTTCCGCCACATGGGTAGTGTACACCGGACTGCATCTGGATCTGTGGATGTTTGTGCGTCGTCTAGGTCCTTATAAATTACTTCCCGTACGGCCAATTCCCTCAGGTACTGAATTCCCTTCTCCATGGTGGTCCATTTGCCTGGTAGACATACAAGTTCTTCCTTGAAGGGATACCTTTCCTGCACAGCTGACAGGAGATGCCTCCAGAGGCTGCCAGATCGTGCTCCATCTCCAATTGCTTTGTCAATACATGCGTCCCTAGCAAGGGATCCCAGCCGCCTGGCTTCCTTGCCCTCTAATTCCACATAATTGGCTCCGGTGTCCCAGCACCGGAGCAGCCAGGTGACAAGCTGCTCACCTATACAGCGACCAAAATCTTTTCGCACATTTCGTAGCTCACGCTGGTATAGAGTGTGGGTAGTTACTGTTGCTTTTTCGACATCCCCATCCTCATCTTCAGTCTCCTGCACCTTTGATGGCCCAGCCTCGTCTTCACTATGCCCAGACTTCGCAGAAGACTGTCTGCGTTCTAAACGACCTGAGTCTCTATACTATTTTTTCACCTTGTCTACAGGGGCAACTTGCACTGCTACAGCTCGTTTCTCTGACCCAGCCACAGGGTCTGCCACAGGGGTTGGAATACCCTCTGCGGGGTCAACTTGCACTGCTACAGCTCGTTTCTCTGACCCAGACACAGGAGTGGGAGCAGCTGCAGGAGCCGGAGCGGCTGCAGGGGCTGGAGCCGGAGCGGCTGCAGGGGCTGGAGCTAGGTTGATAGTAGCATCAATTGCAGCTCGATAGGCACAAGCCAGACCCCAGCACGCTACAGTGATTTGTGTCACTTTGGAACTGCCAGAGTCATGACACCTTTTTGTCAAGCATTCTGCCAGCTTTTTAGGATTTTGCAGTTGTTCAGGGGTGAATGTCCAAAACACTGGAGGTGACCACTGCTCTAGAAACCTGCCCATATCCTCCCACACTCCCTGCCACTCGCAACTATCCCGCCTCAAGACAGATCTCCGGATGAGATTCCTAAGTAGTTGTTTAACCCTCAACAAAACCTGAAGCGCATTCAGGAGACATAACAACAAGAGCAGGCTGGTCTGAGTATCCCAAGGATATTCAGCATCTCGGAGAACCACCGTAACTAGCTCGGGGGATAAGAGGGTGGTGAAGGAGAAAGGGAGAGTGAACAGGTAGGGAAACATGTCTTCCCCTGTCCCCTTCACAGATTGGCTCCCTAACGAAAACAGGCAATAGGTGTAATTGCTAATAGTTTCCAAGATATGGTTTCCAAAGTATAGAGTCAACGTCAGTGCTGAGTACAAATACCAGGTTAGAGACGTGACCAGATATTTCATCATTTCATAAGCCATTGTTACACCGCACAGTACCATAACAATCTTAAACCAGGGCCCGGAAAGGATAAACAGTGCAACAGGGAGCACATACAGAAAGTAACGCGCTATAAAACTCAATTTGGAAAACAGGCACAGCAGACTGGAGATTAAGGCAATCAACATCGTGACTAGCAACTATTAAGCAGGTCCAATACTTATACCAATTTTAGTTTAACACACTCTGGTCAAATTTGTCGATATCTCAACCCTTCAAGCCCCACGTTGGGCGCCAAAAGGACTGTTGTGGTTTAACCCAGCCGGCAGCTAAACACCACACAGCCGTTCGCTCACCCTCCCCCCTCCCTCTCTGGGATGGGGGAGAGAAACGGGAAAGTGAAGCCTGTGAGTTGAGATAAAGACAGTTTATTAAGACAGGAATATAATAATAACAATAATAATAATAATAATAGTGATAATGATAATAGTATTAATAATAATAATGTGTAAGAAACAAGTGATGCACAATGCAATTGCTCACCACCCGCTGACCGATGCCCAGCCTATCCCCGAGCAGCCGGCCCCCCCACCCCGGCCAGCCACCCCTATATATTGTTTAGCATGACGTCAGATGGTATGGAATACCCCTTTGGCCAGTTTGGGTCAGCTGTCCTGGGTCTGTCCCCTCCCAGCTCCTCCTGTACCCCTAGCCTGCTCGCTGGCAGGACAGAGCGAGAAGCCGAAAAGTCCTTGGCCTGGTGTAAACACTGCTCTGCAACAATTAAAACATCAGCATGTTATCAGCGCTCTTCTCATCCTAATCCAAAACATAGCACCCTACCAGCTACTGTGAGGAAAAATTAACTCTGTCCTAACTGGAACCAGGACAATACTAAAAAGCAAAACTGTAGATATGAGGAGTTTTAATGAAGAACTGTAGAATTTAGAGAACTCCATAATTAGGAAACAGGTTGCGTAGATATGTTTAGGGTCCAGCCTGTTCTGCCCAAGTACCTATGCTTTGCTTACATTTCAACTTTATCCTCTTAAAACCTTCTTGACAAGGCCATTAAACTTGTATTTTCTTTTTAAATGGGAGAGAATTATATTATTTTTAATGAGAGTAGAAATAAGAGAAGTGTTTCCTGTTTGTTGTCTATGAATTCTTTATGCCTTTGTGGGTTTCTCTCCGTGTTGAAGAGGAAATAAGGAAATCAGAAAATATAGTCAATGATACAGTCTCTGATCTGAAGGGTTCAAAATCAAATGCAAAAAGCCTCTGGGAATCATCAGTAAGGGTGCAATTACCCACTGATGTAAGAGGATCAGAATATCTGATGAAAAAAAAGTTATATAGCACAGGAATTTTTGCCAGGCTTAGGTAAAGCCTCATGGAGAGAATTAAAAATTGAAAAAAAAAATCAAAGGGGGAGAGGGGAGGGGAAGGGAACTAGCACTACAAACTATGAATAGATATACTGTATTCTCCAAGAAAGTAGTCTTATTTGAGAAGAATTCTTGAAAATTTGCTTTAGAAAGTGTTACACATACTAAACGCACCCCTGAAAGTGTGAAGTGGGATTGTGAATTTGCAGACAAATAAGTCACAGAAGGTGTACCTGAACAATTACAATGGAAAACTATATAACTGAAGTGTAATTATACATCAGAAACTTTAATTGGAAACAAAATTCTGAGAGTAGTGGGATTTTTATATTTATTTTGAAAAAAGTCTGTGTATGAACTTTGCTTTTGGAATATGAGTGCACAACATTCACTAAGCAGATTCCTTAGCTGTATTCAATCAGAATAATAACTATGTACAAGATACAGTAAACTACTACTTCTAAAAATTTTCATGGAGTAAAAAACTAAAACTGCAAAATTGATCATAACCATGAGTTTATTTTCCTAGTCTAAGTATGTCTTACATATGAGAACAAATTTCATAATTATCTACAGTGTTTCTAAGTAACCCAAAGGTATGTCAAAGTTGTCATTCAAAAGTATGTCACCCAGAGGTCATTCATGGCAGATTTGCTTGATACACAACAATAGATTGGCATTAGAAGATTCTTGTTGTATTTTTGTTTAGGAATATATATCTATTGAATTTCAGGTAGTACCTGAAAGCGCCTTCACTTACAAGGAGATGATTGAGCAGTAGTAAAAAACCAAATGTGCAAAAACCCGATCCTTGCATATTGTGTCTATATCAGTACCCATATAATGACTGCTTAAATGCAGACACCATTTTCTCTTCTATTACACCATAAACATTATGAATTTCATTCACTTCCCTCAGCTGATAAGAAAGTCAAGTTATGTACCAACAAAGCTCTTGCTGATTCCCAAAGCTACCACTGAAATATTGTCATGAGCTAGGCATTTCTGATTTCAGCTTTGCTGAAATTCAAGCAGTGCTGATTTTTGAATTTGTAAAAGAGGAAGGGCTTCAGCTCAAGTTAGGAAATCTCATCATCTGCTAATACAGCTCTTCAGCGTAGCTTCAGCTTTGTGGAATGCTGTTCACTCACACTATGACTGAAGGAATTTGTAGACCTCACACTGACCTACCTGTTAAACTAAGGACAAGTGCACAGTGCTAGTGTAACTCTTGTAAGACTCTACTGTAAACTCCAGTCATGGTTCTGGTCTTTTCAACTATGTGCTGTGAAACATAGAACTAAAAAAATAACCCATGCCTCAGACAGGATGTGATATAAGACACAATGGAGAGAGAATGTCTTACGGCATCACTGGACACCCTCCAGCTCCCACATACTCACTGTGACAGTAGTTTCAGCAAAGAATTTTTTTCATTTTAATCCCAAAGTTGTAGAAGGCCACTTGTTCAAATTATGCAGCTAGCCTGAAAGATGCTGACCTACAACTATCTGAATCAATTCTATACTGCAGTGTGAGGTAGAAGACATTAGGAACCCTACTGTGCAATTAAATTACATTCAAAATTTCCACTGATTAACTTAATTAAAAAAGAAGACTCAAAACATGACAGGATAAACTTTATATTGACACTTAACAGTATTTAGCAACATTCTAGCTAATATTTGGTGTAGGAAAGAATTATAGAAAAGAAATACATGTTCTGTAACAGTACTTCCTACTTCTTTTTTCATCTCTCAATTTTTCCCTGTCTGCTGATCACTGCCAAGCCCATTTCTCTCAGCTCCTGTTTCTCAGTTTAAACCTATTTTTATCTTATTGATGAGTCACTCGTCAGTCTGTAGTTTAACACATCCTGTATTTCTCTGGATGGTCTCACATGCTTTTTATATAAAGGGAGAGGAGGACTGTGTAATTGCATCGTGACTCTTTATTCTGTTTCACTCTAAAAGGAAATTAAGGTGGTATTTATTTATAGCCTGAAATATTCTTGATTTTTTTTCCTATCAAAATTTCCACCAGATTCCATCAGTGTATTTATCCAGGTCTGCTACTACTTTTTTCTCACTCATAGCCTGTATAAATGCTGGTGTTTGTTTGCATATGCTGCTTGACAGTTCAGCTGCAGCTGAAATCATTAAATTCTCATATAATTATAGTGGTGTCATTCAAACAGCTAGAGTTAAGGTTGTGTCAGCAATTCCATTCTAAATCCTTAATTTAAATGGTCTGCAATAACTCAAATAACTCAACCATAAAATATGTTTTGAGCTGAACCTTGGCTTTTAAGGTTTCAGGCCAGTACCAACTTCCTTTTGAACTCCTTCTCCCCCCACCCCCCCAAAAAAAAAAAAAAAAGAAAAAGAAAAAAGAAAACCTCATTCTGCAATCATTTCAAGAATGAATTTAGTGCTTGTGTAAATGCTACATTTACTGCCCTAGGAACTGAGGTATGGTAAAAGTCTGCAGTGATCTCTGCTTTAAGACTGTTAGCAAGAGAGTCATTTTATGATAATTTTGGTAGTATGTTAAGGGACCAATTAAAGGCATCCATGTCAGCCAGCACAGGAGACTGGTACTGCCAAACTGCATTCTGCACTGCTCTCAGTCACCAAGGAACCATTCAGGATAACGTGGGCTGAATCTGAACTGTGACCTTGTTGAGATTAAAAGCTTTCAATACTTCTCTCATGAACAATCTGGCTCCCAGGCTATTAGAAACCCAATATGGAAATAGTAAAAGGGAAGAAGAGTAGGCAGGGCAACACAAGCATACAAGTGTGGGAGTTCAGATGCATTTCACATTCTTGTTCCTACCATTTTAATGGTTTCATTTTTTTTTCTTCTGGATTTTGCAACAGTGCAAAGCACACAAACAAAGCAGAGCCTCTGTCTCTACTGTAACAATTCCCAGTGCGCTCTTTACCAGGTGATATCTCACAAAACCCCACTTAGCAAGTGAAAAACAAATAGCTTGTTAAATTATTTTCATATTTAGATAATATAATCCTAATTTAGCTTGTCATAAACTATAGCTGGCACAGTTCAAACTTCATTTTGAGAATAGTTTAATGACAAAGTTTAAAAATGAACTGGGAGTTTTCCTATGCATTTCAGAAAGTCTCAGCAGATTGCCATGCACTTTTGAACAGAAACTTTTGACCTTAAACTACTGTCCCTATTACTACCAGTATTAGTGGGTCAGGACCTTAGTTTATGTACATAAACATGAAATCAGACATAATATTTAGTCTTCACATTTATTATTTGTGGCAACATTGCCTGAAGAGTCCCTATAAAAATTAAGATTATGTTATACTTAGTCCTGATTATCAGATAATAGCTGTTTCATACATTCTGTTTTCATATCAAGTCATATAAATGGAGGTGAAATGGAGGTGTTTTCTTTTTCTGTTGCTTTTTCTTTTTTTCCTTATAATTCAATTAACCAGCCTTCAAAGTTAGTGTGATTTCATTTAAATTTGCTGCAGTATTTTTTTTCTTTCATCTTGGTTCTACCTGCTGCATTTGGATATTAGCAGTGGAAGAGGAGTCTACAATTTTTAAGGAAAAAAAAAATCAGCTCTAAATGTTACTAGCATCATTAAAAATAATTAAAAGTTTGCTAAAGAAGATATTCCATAAAATATCCACCTTCTGAAATGTGACTGATTAAGCTCTAATTATTCCTGAAAGAAGGTTGTGCCATAAATATGTCCTAGCAACAGTAACTGTAATAAAATATAGAAATAGACCTCATTACATTCAAAAACTGAAACTCATGATTTTTTTTTTCCATAGTTTATGTATACTCAGCTACCTAAGAAGACATTCAAAGCTTTCATATTTTGTGAAGGACTTTTGATCAGCAATTTTCTACATGCTTTCCTATTGGTTACCTTGACTGTGTTTTCAGCAAGAGTTTTATCTACATCTATATTATCTAGAAAGTAATACAACTGTATTTAGGATGCCATAGAAAGTGAGGAATGTTATTGTGATGCTATCTACTAAATGTACAGGAGGAAGATAGATAAGCTAGCAGTTCAGTGGTTATCAATTTATTCCTTACATTGATCTAGTACTACAACATGAAAACGTTCTGACAACCTTGCCCAAGGTGGACAACCCACTAGAGAGCACCCACAGTCACAGAGATGAAAAGCAATGCCACCCTGGGACCAAAGATTGTTCAGTTACACCAGTGGAGTGCACTACTTATGCACAACTGTACTAGTGTAGCTTTTCTTTTTAGGGCCCAAGGCAGTATTTCATCTCAGCACCAAGCTGTGCTGTACCTTCTGAAGGTAGTTTGGGGATCTCTAAAATTGAGGTGCCTTGCACACAGATATATTCAAAGAAAAGCATGGGTGGCTGCAGTCTAGGAAAACCAGTCAAGCCTTCCAGCTTCAAAACTCTGCCAGCATTTTAGAATACATTGGCCAAGTATATTTCAAGATCTATATATAAGATTGTGCTAAAGCTATAATTCCTATTTTCTGAGTTTCAAAATCTGCCTTTTGAATACTTTCCTGTGTCAGTGTGTATGATAGTAAAGGGTGGGTGACATTGAAATCATTCATTACTTTCTTCCATCTTCATCAAATCTTCTATTCTCAACAGTTTTTCAGTGATGTAATTACTTGGGTAGGACAACCAGTTGATTGCACTGACTTAGCAGTTTTTGTTCTCATCTTAATGATATAGAGAAAAATAACAAATGACAGCTTATTGATGAGGACGATGTCAATTTGTTCTCCAGATTCTGGGATCATTGATTTTGATGAGGGATTCTGTAATCATAATGGAATTGCTCCTTCCTTTCATAAGGTGTGAAAAATATCATTGCATTATGACATGGTGCATGAATAAGCAGCAGCTTGTGCATTAACATATTAACTATTGTGACTCACTACTTTGGGGTACAGTTTTCTTTAAAATCACACACACACACAAAATCCCAGCAACAAACCAACATTCTATTAAGTTTCTATTCTTTCCTGCTGGCAAACAAAGATGAGGGAAAATCGACAGCACTTGAAAAAAGGCCAAGTAAAATGTTTGACTCAGATGACCTGCAATACTTTGCAGTGAATCAGTTGTTTACCATGGGCTACCTGCACACACTTGCAGTGTTTTCCACTAGACATTGTTCCCAAACATAATCAGCTTGAGGATTTTTGCTGTGACTCATGAGCACAGAAGCTCTTCAGCTTCTATCATGCAGAACTCTTAAGGTTATTTTTGATGGAGTGATAGCCTTGATTTCAGTATGAATAAATAAGTACAAACAAAACTATTTCTGTGTATAATCATGAGTATTGCTGCTTGTATAATTTATTCTGTTCCACTTTTGCTGTTCTTTACTACTCAATCAGGCTTTGAGACATTGGCATATGCAAAAAGATTTCAAGTTGTGGGATTTCTTCCCTACTGATGTATAAAACATAAAATTCTCCTGGCCAAGGTAACAGGAGTTGACTTTTCTTCCCTCGTGTACTCTTCAGAATGCTCTCCGTTTAAGATGTTAAGTAAAAACAACAAATAAGATAAGAAAATTTTGGAGTCTTATCCAATCCAAGTATTCTTCCCAACAACTGCCTTGCAAGAGTTTTTTAAATCCAAAATTGCTCACCTCCCTCAGATTCTTATTTTTTACTTTCTGCAAGAGTGTCACTAGGGAACCTCTTTTACTGCTAATTTTATGTGATAAGAGCAAGCTGAAAGTTATCTTGGCCTAGATGTGTGCCTATGCCTTAGAGACACAGTCTCTATCATTATCATCTGAGTCATTGTCAGTAATTATCCATTTCATCAGCATAGGTCTGTTTTGTTACCTTATGGAATTTTTTTTTTTAAACCTTGTTTATAACAAGAGCTTTGTCTGTTTCTTTCCAGGTGTCCTTCTGCTATTGACAAGATGTTACTTAAAACTTCTTTTTTTTCTGTCAATTGTTGACCTCTCACAAACAACATTTATTTACTGCATGTTAGTATTGTATGGGCTTTTTGTCAGTAGGAAGCACAGCATAAAAAGTTCCAAGGTAAGTCTTCTTCAGTTGATGGAAATAGGTTTGATGTTATTTGTGTAGTATGTCATGAATATTGCCAAATCTGAATTCAAGAGGATTTTATGTTCTTGCAAGCAGAAATACTTCAATATCACTAGAGATAATCTGCATTCATTTAGGGCTTCCCCCCCACTTAATCCTACAGTATTACATTTGTAGATTTACCTTATCGATCCATCTTAGAATCAATAGGGAGGGTCAATAACTATACAGCTAGATATCTCAAGACAATTAGGGATGTTTTAGTCATAATAAAAATAAGATGAACAGAGTAATTGGTGAGGGAATACTTGTCTTTAGACACCACCTGGACCTTAGCAAGTGAAACTGCCTGCAGACAAAACTAGCCATGGTGGCTGCTATTTGTTCTAGTTCTTTTTGCCAACTTAGGGAAGGGATTACTATTCAGGTCCTCAGTGATATCTCACTCCATAATTTATGTACCTCTGATAGTTTTGAAACAGTTGTTTCTCTGACACCTGTCTCTGTATTTGCCCTAGAGCAAATGGGTGCATATAAAGCTGCCTAAATGTTGGTATCAGACTGCAAGTAATAAGCTAGTCTGACAAAAATACTGTGGTGGAAATAGATATTTCCCTGATTATATGCCTTAACTAAAGTAACTCTGTGGCTAAAACACTCAACCCTGTTTTGGAGCAGCTTCAATAACAGAAGAGGTTCCTCTTACCGCACCTGCTCTTGGCAACCAGGTCCTTCTTTCCATAGACAGATCCCAAGCCCGCATCTCCCACTGCCTGGGAAAGCATCCTCACTGAATTCTATCTACCTGCCTTCAGTAACAGATTGTTTTTCTATCTGCTAGCTGTGCTCTGAGGAATCCCTTTTTAAAAGGTAAGCTAAAAAAAACAGTCTTGCTTATTGATTGCAGCAAGGCTTAATTATGACAGGTGATGGCAGTTGCCAGGTCCAGAGCTGGCAAAACTCCTGCAGCTGGTTGAATCTCAGGGCTGGGAAAATCAGCCAACAAGCTGCAGGGAGAAAGAAGAGGCAATGGGGGAGTGGATTTTTAGGTTGCACAATCCACATAAAAACTTCCTATAGAGAACAATCTGAGGGATCTGAAATGATCCATGGCTAGAGATTAAACAGTAGAAAGTTTGGCTCATTAACTGAGGAACAACTTCTAAAAATGCTGCTTCTGGGAATCAAAGCAGACAGCACACTGAAGAGAAGATGAATACTAACTGTCCCACTAGGCAACCTTTCTTTTTTTTTTTTTTATTAATTCTTAATTTTATGCAATATAATTGATATCGTTTCATATAGCTTATTTGTTCTGTCTGCCCAGGTAGTCTAAGTACACTTTAAGTACACTGAAGAAGAGACTGAGGGGAGGCCTCATGGCGGCCTGCAGCTCCCTCATGAGGGGAGCGGAGGGGCAGGCACTGAGCTCTGCTCTCTGGGGACAGCGACAGGACCCGAGGGAACGGCATGGAGCTGGGACAGGGGAGGGTCAGGCTGGGTGTGAGGAAAAAGTTCTCCACTGGTGGTCGTACACAGGAATCGGCTCCCCAGGGCAGTGGCCATGGCACCAAGCCTGCCAGAGTTCAAGTGTTTGGACAATGCTCTCAGATACACGGTCTGATTTTTGGGTGGTCCTGTGTGGAGCCAGGTGTTGGACTCCATGATCCTTGTGGCTCCCTTCCAACTTGGGATGCTCTGTGATTCTATGATTTTGTGATTCTACTCATTAGGGTTCTCATTCTTCAGAAATTTTCACAAGGAATCTCAAAATGGGGAAAATGATCACTCTTCTGTGAAATAATTCTAGGCAGATGTTATTTATGCTTTCATAGTTCCTTCCTACTGACAAGGAACTGACAAGCTGAAACAGTCTATTAAATATAAATATCCCTTAAATAGTAAGATTATAGGTATATATACCCATGCACTATTAGAGGTAAGACCAAATGTGAAAACTGTGTCTAGCACACAGAGACTTGGGGAGGAAAGGTAGGGGGATTTGTAAAGCTTGTTGAAGACATGTCTTTTAGAAAGATACGCAGTCTCGTCTTGAAGATGCCAATACAAATGAGTTTACCAACTTCTGCACTAGGCTGTTCCAATATTTATATGTACTTCAGGATTATTTCAAGGTTGGCTTTCTCCAAATTCTTTTTGCAGCCATTCAGCCTTTCCTTTTCTGCAATGCCTTTTTCATGTTCATATGTTCTGTGATTAAGTCACTTTTCAGCCTCTTAAATAAAAAGAATATTTGTCTGATAAACCTGACATGATAGATTTATTTTATAATCACATAATAATTACAGGGTGTTCTCTCACTGTCTACTTGTTTTCCTGGGCCCATTTCAGAAATACATTCTAGTCCTGATTTCACCAGTGCTGTCCACAGGGACATAAATGTTTTTCTACCTTAATTTGACACTACTCCTTTTCATCACACTGTAAAGAATTTACTTGCGAATTTGGAGGACATTGTAGTAAGAGTTATTACTGCAGCTGAGTGTGCAAAGGCCTGCAAGCCATTTCTGAGGATCTGTTTTTTTAGACATTTATTCTATAAAAATAGTTGAATTATTAATATTTTTTAGGCAGTATTATTTAATTCTATAGGAATATGTTCGATGGTACCATAACATTCAAACAGCACCGGCTCCTTCTCATCTTTTTCCTTTTCTTTCAGCAGTTACCTATGAAGTGTACCAGCAAAGTACTAATATCATTTTTTCAAATCACTGTTAAAGAAATAATGAATACCACTGAGAGAAGAACCAGTAGACAATGGACTCAAGTAATTTGTTTTCACCTCCCTGTTGGAAAATATTTATTTGTAGAAGTTTTAATCCAAATAGTTACTTATGAAAGCCACAAAATTTAGAGTAGTTTTCATTTTCAGTATCTTCCAGAGAAGACTTTTGTGAAACAGTAATATCCAAGGAGATAGCTTTAATTTTATATCTCTTGACATTTACTAAAAATCCTTGTTTTACTGGTAACTTTCTTCACATTAAGTCGTGTTTCAAGTATGCTTCTTTGAGAAAGTGCCTTTCAGGGTTTAAATGACCTTTATTATTGCTGGAAGTCTGTACCTTCTCTAGTATTCTATAAATGCACAGCAAGGAAAAAGAAATACTGCAGCACCGTATGGGACTGGAGCAGTACCAAGAGGTTATCATACATACTACACTGAAAACAGGATCAAAGCTGTAAATGCTGATTCAGTTATCAGGGCACCATAGGTTTGTTCTTATTTATAAAATGACAGAACAAATCACAAAGGCCCATAGCAATTATTAAGGGTGATGTGGTGAATTTTTATGTCCTGAATGTGGGCTATGCACTGCCGCAATGCCCAGGGAGTAGGTCAAGAAGGGAATTATGACTGAGTTACAGTTGTTTTTCCACTTTCTCAAAGCAGGAAGCAGTCTGTTTTGATTTGTATCTGGAAGAATATCTTTATCTCTATGGGGACTTGATTGTGCAGCTTCTTTTCAAATACTAGTACTAACTGAAAATGACCAGGAACAAAATGGGGGCTTTGCCTGAGTTTAGTTTTTGCTTCAATTTAACCTAAGCCTAAATCAGTGATAAGAAGTTTAACTGAAAATCTTCCCCTAAGGAATATTTCTGAAATAAAGCATGGCACTTTTGTAAAGTAAGGGGAGAATGGACTGGAGGGAAGACTAAACAGTAAATAACTCCTAACAGTTTGCAGGATACTGAGGATTGTCTGGAGCTCTTCTTCATTCAGAGCTAAATACTAAGTAATACTTTTCCTCTTAGGCTACTGCTTAAACATCCAGGTTGTGTCTTATTCTGAACAGCCTCATAACTTTGGTCTACATGGATATTTTGTACATTGTGTTCTGTTTTGACGTTTTCTTTTTTTTTTTTTTTTTGAAATGGCACATGAAAGGTCACATGCAAATATAAGCCTTCTTTTACTTATTGTTTAAATGGAGACAACATATTCAATATTCATATCATCTCTAACAAGAACATTTAATGTTTTGACAGGTTCTAGTGGCAATATAAGCTGAAGCAATGTGTTTTTATACTGTATTTAAGAACACTATTAAAATAGGCTTTACTCTTCCTGAGATTACTCTTAATATATAGAAGTGTAGGGAATCTAATTCACTCTGTCCAATATAACTGACTAATTTGATGATTTACCGAACACTGGAACACTTATTTCCTTGCATTAACTCTTTTCCATTGTCTTTAGCTAAAGCTTCTATATATCTAAGAAGGTTTTTATAACTTAAATGTAGATTAAGCGATGTGGGAAATGAGGGACCCTGTCCAGGGTTCTGATCCTCTCAGATCATAGCAATGTTGCTCAACATAAACACAGAACTGGAGAAGAAACTGATTCCTCAGAAGTGCAACCAAATAGATTAACATGAATGAGGATTTGAGGACAGCCTGGAGAATTCTAAGTATGCTTGTGCCAGTCTTGGGACAAAAGAAACTTTAAAGAATGACAGCAATGTAGACAATGGCATTCCATCTTGCAGGAAGAAAACATTAATTCATCTTTAAAGTTAATTCCCTAACCATTCTTCTCTGTTTACTTGACTGTATATATTTGTTTATCTTTTCAGGGAAAAACATACAAACTAAACTTAATTCAAATCCAACTTTTGAATTTCATGTCCTTAATTAACATTTCATCCTCTTTACTGCTTGATTTTTTAATAAGGTTGTATTGTGTTGCTCTGAGACAGTGAGAAAGTCTGATGGTTAGATTTTTCCTCTACCCAAGGTACCAGCTTGCTGGCATGAAGAACAATGCTGTCAGCGTGTATGAGCTCCACTTTCACTGACTTTCCTCCAAGAGACCTTCTCAGTTTCTGTCCCCTGTATTCTACCACTGACACCGTTGAATCAAGTACCCCTTCACTCTGTCCCATTCTACCTGCATTCCCTCCTTCAAATAAATCCAAATAAACCAACCCAAACCGCACCCAGTTTCATAAAACCTTATAAGGTGTTTGCTGTCCCAAGACTTTAAAAACCTCAGAAGTCTATAAGAATAAATCATACACTGTAAATCTAGTTTGTCCTTTGCTTTGACTCAGTGGGATGCATGTCAGATGACTCCATTGCTTCCACAATTCCATTAGTAATGTCCAGTAACTTGGAGCTCCTGTTGAAAAGGGCTTTTTTTTAATTATTATTTTTTTTTTCCTCTTGTAAATTTGCCTGTATTTCAAAAATAGACAAAGGAGTTTTAAATGGAAGTTAGTGATGTGTAGTACTGATCATTTCTAGGAATATTTTCACTTTGATTGAGAGTATTCATGTGGAATGCATGAACTTAAGATGTGAATTTCTAGACTTAAGAATGCACTTCTGACTCCTAGAAGATGTAGTGAAAATCAAAATAAATACTAATAAGCCAAGATGACAGTACCAATTTCAATGTAGGGTGGGAATGAAGTTGCAGGTGCAGGTGCTGGGAATTCTGGAATTAACTTTTGGCCATCAGAATTTTTTGAGTGTCACCTAGAACAAGCTGTTGAGACATCTGTACATCTGTAGATATTGAACCTCTATTTGTGAGACATTTATGCAATTGTAATCAGAGGAGTAATCTGGGCTGAAAACCCACCAGAAAAAAATGTAAT
The DNA here is from genome assembly GCF_964211835.1 of Anser anser. Taxonomy (NCBI): domain Eukaryota; kingdom Metazoa; phylum Chordata; class Aves; order Anseriformes; family Anatidae; genus Anser; species Anser anser. The sequence continues at coordinate 31,134,046 of NC_139724.1, forward strand.
AGGGTACTAGCAGGGCTTGAAGTTTTGGGATCTCACTCTTGAGGTTGTAGCAATAGGACACTTAAAGATGCTTAACAAATCCAGGTTCTGTCCTGTGCATCAGGAGTCAGACATGAAGAGTGAAGTAGAGAGAGTGATCATAGGGGTTTTAAAGTCTGCTAAACTTTTTCTGCATTTAAAGGGTAATGACCTTAATTGGCCTATTATTCAGCTCTGTTAGAATAGAATTTATGAGGTCCTGCTGAATGTCAAGAGATCATGACAGACATTCTGCTTTGCAGTTAGAATTACTCCCAATAAACAAATCTTTCTCTTGTTTTATAGTTGAGCTAGGAACTATAAAACTTATTGCAAAATAACGTAAAATTATAGTAACTGTAAAATATTTGGCTGCTGCACCTAGTCTCTATGGACACAAAAAAAATGAGATTTTTTTTTGTTGCCGTCTCCATTTCTCCCTTCCCCATCTGTCTGATTCTTGTTTCCATCCAGGCTTGGGTCTCGTTTATCCTCTGTTACGGCACAAGGCTATGGCACAACCCTATTTTCCTTGACCACATATAGGCTTTCAACAATGCTGTCTTTCAGAGATGGGAATTTCTAAAGGGTGCCTTTAGCTGTAATAGAAATATAAAAACAAATAAATAATTATTTCATCAAAAATGGATTAAAAAAACGTAACTAGCTTAAGCTCTGGCAAGCAAGCAGAATGTAGTTAACATTCTCTATTAAATTTCAAGCGCTTGACATAATGTGGAGAGTTTGAGAACTCCAGAATGGGCATATGTTTTATTCAGAAACCAATGAGAGTTTACTGCTGTGACAAGTGACTGTCAGAAAGCTGGCATAAGATGTCCCCTGTGATCTGTTCTGGGATTCCGAAAGGAATTGAAATACAAGAACAGATTTTTTTTTTATTTACTTATTTTATTTTATTTTATTTTATTTTATTTTATTTTATTTTATTTTATTTTATTTTATTTATTTATTTTATGCTTTTTTTTTTTTTAATACTTCTTCAGAGAATCCTGAAAAAGTAAAGCCTTGCTAAGGTAGAGCCCTCCTTTCATGCTGTCCCTAGATCACCACATTTGGTTCAGCATTATGATTTTGAAATCAATGTTCCTTTACAATTCCAGTTCACCTTTTAAAGGCTAGGCTTTTTGCTACATTCAGCAAAGCATATAATACAAAGCTTTCCACAGTGGAATGATACTAAATAGGGAAACTCAAGATTTGTACCAATCTATTCAGTCAACTCATTCCACATTTTTTTCCAATTTATGTTCACCATTTCTTTCCACAGAAACAAAATTTTGCTTCCCAGATCTGCTGCTTATTACCTAACTTTCTTCATTTTCTCATGACTCAGGGACCACAGAATTGCTCTTTGCTTGCAAACTGAAGTATACTCAGTGTGTAAATTGAAGTTGCCTGGATCAAATTCTGCTATTGTCCAAGTGATCTCTTGTCTAAGGACAAGAGACTAGGACACCAGACACCTCTTCACTAGGACAATCTCTTGTCCTAGTGTACTCAGTCAAGAAACAGGAGTAATTCAGATGACTGTAGATGACTTTGAAAATGGGAAACAATGTCCAATATTGATTGGCTCACCGAGTAATCAAAGAAAAATAGACCAGGACATAGCCATTGCCCCTCAGATCTATGCAGGAGGAAATATGGACAGAACCTGGGAACTCCAGTGCACTTACTGCATCCAAGGCTATGGACCTCAATTTTTGTCTATACTTTGCACTCAATCTCTGTTTTCATGAAAACTATGGGCAAAAAATGGTGATATTTGTATTTTATGCACAATATAAAGTCAGACTCTGCCCAGGATATATATGTTCCAGTCTACGAGCAGTCTGATGCATCAGCTTCTGCTTCTGGTTTCACTAAGACTAGTCTTCATGGACTCTACTTACAACTCTTCATTCTCCATCCATACTCCTTCTACATGAACCTAACTCTGGTGTTTATTAGATACTATAGGGCTGGGGGTCATCATATGTGCACTGAAGTTATAATGATACCAAATTTGTGACTTTTGTATATTATAAACTAAACTGTATTTGTAGTGTGTGTAGCCTTTTTAAAACTATACTGTAAGAGTACAGTCTTGATAAAGTTATGAAGCATTTCCGCTGATATGTTTCAAGTAAGAAAACCAGTTTTCCCACAAGAACCGTGATATCTTGTATATTCCTACTGTGATATTGTTGACTGAGTTATTGCAAAAGACAGCCCTAATTAAAAAGAAAACAAAGAAACAAACCCAATATTTAGTACATAAAGTAAAATATTTTACTTTATGATTGCAGAACTGACTTGGGTGGGGGTAGAGGGAAGGTGTTTTTTTATACCAAACCAACAACCAAACAAGTAGCATACAGTATTCTTTCACCTCAGTCTGGATGGACTCTTCGGTGGGTAGGTAGAAGAAAATAGAGGGTGGTAGAATTTGAAAATCCTTGTTCCAGTTATTCTGTATTTTTCCACTCTAGAAATATTTCAATCACAGAATCACAGAATTGCTTGTGTTGGAAGAGACCTAAAGATCACCTGAGTTCCAAACCCCCTGCCATAGATCAGGTTGCCACTAGATCAGGTTGGCCAGCGTCCCATCCAACCTGACCTTGAACAGCTCCAGGGATGGGGCATCCACAACTTGTCTTGGCAAAGAGCACCCCTTTACAATGTAATATCTGTTACCTCTATTTGATAGCAGTTTTGTACAAAGGAAAGTTGATGCAGTGCAGGCAAATTCAAAATTTAGTAAAAGATATTGTGAATTTTCTGTGTATTCTGTCTTCCCTTCTGCAATAGCATTTGCCATATAGATTGCAATTTCTTAAGATTTTACCATAGTTATAAATAACTTTACCTATGTACTGTCTGAAAGTTCACTATAATCATTTGTTATTTGAAGTGTTTTGCAAGTTGTATTTGGTCTTGAGTAAACAAGTACTGTTTATGTTTCCTGATTGGATTATCACAGAATCACAGAATCACAGAATCAAAGGGGTTGGAAGGGATCTTGAAAGATCATCGGGTCCAACCCCCCTGCCAAAGCAGGCTCCTTAGAGCAGGCTGCCCAAGTAGGCGTCCAGACGTGCCTTGAATATCTCCATTATATTTCTTTAATCAGAACCCTTTACTTATCATGGGAAAGCACACATGTATAAAGAAAAAAAATGGCAGCAGAGAGGGAAGAGAAAGAAAAAAATGTTTTTAAAATTATTATTTTTACAAAGTAATTTTTGTGGATTATATCGGAGAGATGAAAGATTAATTTTATAGAATATGGCCTAAAGGGAATTTTAAAATTAAATCAGAATTGAGCATCTTTTGCTTCAAATCAGTGTTTTTCATAACTTATTTATAGTGACCATAATTATATTCAGAACATGACCTTCAGTCTGATTATTCTCAGATTTGCATTATGAAAATGAAATTCCAAAAACTGGATTCAGAAAAGAGCATTTCTTTTTGAATGTGTCTCCTTGACTTAAATGCTAGAATACCATGAATTGAGGATACGGGAGATTCATACTTATTAATATAAGCTACATACTAGCTATGCACTAAATCAGTTTGCATCAAATTACCACAAGAGTATAAAAGTTGCATTGTACCATATAAAGGCAGACACTTTTTTTCCCTTTTTTGTTTTGTTTTGTTTTGTTTATATATATACAGCCTGCTTTAGCTGACCCTGTTGAACTGGACAATATTCAGAGGTCTTTTCCAACCTCAACCTGTGGTTGAGGTTCTGTGGTTCTATGATACTTGCTGTAAAAGGTGGTTAAAGGGATTAGATGTAATACTCTCTGAGTAACAGAAAAACTAACCAAAAGAGTCTGGTATTCAAAGAGCTGTCTGAAAAAGGCTCCATCTTGGCTGTTTTAAGAGAGATGTTTACAGCTGCTTTCACTTGTATTAGGGTATCTGAGCTTGAGTGAATATGCAACTGTAATCCTAGTAGTACTATTTCTGTGGGACAGTACTTCAGGAAGTGTTTTCTTACAGAAAGACATTGCTATTTGCTCTTTTTAATCCATCTTCAGTCAGACTTACTGCTTTATTAAATATAGAAACATAAACAGAAATATCTGCCATAGTGACTAGATAATAATAATAAATGGGCTATTGCAGTTCAGTTTAGGAATTGACATTTAGCTGAATAAAACAGCACAACATACATGCATAGGAAATAATTCTGACTAATTTCTGTTGAAAAGGTGACAGAAGTATTTATAAGGGATTAAGAGATCATGGAGTTTAATCAGTTTATAATCACAGAGTACACTGTCGATTAGAAATGTCAGTTGATAGGTTTTTAAGCACTGCTAATTAGAAGAAGGGTAAATTAAGTGCAGCTGTTGATGAACCAGCCAGGATTCTTGGAAGTTATTACTTTTGCTATATCTTAATGCTACTGCAAGAAATGCAAAAGCTGTTTCATCCCTTCTTTTTTATCATGTGTGATCTTTGCATTAGTAGTTACAGAGACAGGACTACAAGTAAAATTTTATGTTACAGCTATATGTAAATATTCTAAATCTTGTTCTCATTGAAATCAATCACACAGTACTAGATTCACAAATTGGATTCTAGATTCCATATTTGTTTGCCTAATGCAAAAGCTTGTATACATACAGATCACATTTTCTTTCTAAAAGAAGGCAGTATGTCAAAAGCACCCTAAAAATAAATTTTATAGAATGTTTCAAGTCATATTTCATTTTATTATTAGTGAATATAACACCAGTATAAACCATTTGAGAACCTTCTCACAAATAAACATCCATAAAGAAAACATCTTAAGGGTAATGTAAATTAATAAATTCTAATTCCTCTGTAAAATAGAAGACAAGAGCATATTCCTAAAATCTGAAGGTGATATTAGTAATTCTTTTTCCTTCCAAAATACATTCACAGATGATTCCACAAAGACTTTTGTAGGAGGGTGGAGTTTCTTCTATCGTTTAAGATACTCAAGAGAGCTGTGTATAGTCCACTTAAAAAAAATAATAAAAAATAGCTATCTGCATCAGAAATCTCAATATTTCTTTTGACTTTGACATTAACAAAATAATGAAATGTTTTTATATGGTTGGGTACTTAGTATTTTTTAATAAAAGCATTATCTTGACAAACTATATTAAAACAACATTAAGGTTGCACAGACAGGAATTCACAATGCAGACAATGTCAGCTTAAATGTTGCCCTTACAACCTTAATTTGATATTTTGTTCATGTTGTACAGTGTTCAGTGCCATGTCTTGTTGACTGCACATTGTTCAAATACTCTCTGAAGGGAGAACTGAAGTTTATTCAGGTGTTCTTCTTTATTACCACAGTACTGGAGTGCTTCACACAAGAAAGCAGTTAATTCACCATGGCACCTTTTGAACGAGGACAGGGATTCTATTAATTCCATTAAACAGATGCAGGTACTAAGGCATAGAAACTGCATCTGTATGTGTACAGCAGAAGCTGTCAGAAGTTTGTCTCAAAGCCAGATCTAACTATCTGCTAACCTGCTGGAGAATCCTAGGGGCTGACCTGTATAGGCAACTATGAATTCTCAGAGAAAAAGTTTCAGATGCAGCTCGTGCTTTAAAAGTTTGAAGACTAGAAGATAGGACTAACAATGATACTTTATGCCTGGTCTGATTACTTAGATGTCTTTCTTTCCCACCATATGTGATGTCGTGTAAATTTTTCAAAGGATCCCAGCGTTGCTTGCTGCAGTGGTAAAAGGAGGTTTTGCAGGGGGGACATATAAGCAAAAGGTGGCTGCATGGAATTGGGTCACAGTGAGGCTTATGAACATATGTAAAAACAATTCTTGAAAACATACATGTTTCAATCTTGTTGAGCCTTACAGCACTGCGTTCCTGGTTTCAGCTAGGATAATTTTCCTCCTAGTAGTCACAGAATCACAGAATCGAAGGGGTTGGAAGGGATCTCGAAAGATCATCGGGTCCAAACCCCTGCCAAAGCAGGTTCCTTAGAGCAGGCTGCCCAGGTAGGCGTCCAGACGTGCCTTGAATATCTCCAGAGAGGAAGACTCCACAACCTCCCTGGGCAGCCTGTTCCAGTGCTCTGTCACCCTCACTGTGAAGAAGTTCTTTCGCATGCTGGTGCGGAACTTCCTGTGCTCTGTCTTGTGGACATTGCCCCTTGTCCTATCCCCACAAACCACTGAGAAGAGGTTGGCCAAATCCCTCTGTCTCCCACACCTCAGGTATTTATACACATTGATAAGATCCCCTCTCAGTCTTCTCTTCTCCAGGCTGAACAGACCCAGGTCTCGCAGCCTTTTCTCATAGGGAGGATGCTCCAGGCCCCGTATCATCTTTGTGGCCCTGCTGGACTCTTTCCAGGAGTTCCCTGTCTTTTTTGTACCAGGGGTTGTCTGGGTTAAACCACAACAACTACCTTGTATGTCTTACTTTTCCAAAAATAATTTGCCAAACTGATGTTATGCAGAAATCTTGTGACAGAAGCAAAGGTAGGATTCAGCTCCCCAGACGAAGTTTGCATGAACCCATCTTTTGAATTGCTGCTTTCTAATTTTTCTTTCTTTCTTTTCTTCTCTCTTTCTTTCTTTCACCAAAATGGAAAATTTCCTTCCATCAAAATCATGTCAAAAAGAAGACCGACTGAAGTTTTGGTAATGAACAAAATCATGTTTCCTTAAGTTTTATCCCTGGTTCCCTTCACATGAATAGCTGTACTGTTTTTGCTGCAAGACTCAGAAAGCACATGTTTAAGACACACAGCAGTCAAAGATGAGTTAAAAATTGTCTGAGTTTATTACAGGAGACCAAACTTTCAAATATCTATACATTAGAAGAAGTGTTGTGTAATTATTGCAGTAAATGGCAGTGATAGAAATACCTTGGAAATTACTCAATGCATAGATAATTACTTTTTAATTCATTCTTTTTTGAAAGATTCTGACAACAGTTTTCCAATGACTTCTGAAGTTATGACAGCAATTAACCTGCTTTATATAGCAGTAATTATACAGAAATAGCTGCTCTAAATAAACAGGATTACCACCTGTCATTTATTCAAATGATACGTGGTTTATTACCTTTCTATACTTTTAAGACAGCCGCCTTTCACTCCTTTCTTTTTTTTTTTTCTCACCTGCTAGACATTTCCATATGCTCACAGCACCACAGTAGGATAGAGACAATTGATACACAAGATAGTAAGTGATAGGGTGCAAGGTGCCACTGTTTATGGCAAGGAATGACATTTTGTTATATGTCAGCCCCTGTGTTTTCGTACTGGTCTGCAATTGGCCAATGGCTGTTTTTTGATGCCACCATAGCCAGGTGTTCTCAGGCACCCCGTGCCTGAATGCCTGCTGCCTTTGGCCCAGCATGTGCTCAGATACAAAAATACTTATATGTACATTTAATTTGTACACACTACATATATATATATATAAATTATGCATATGAATATTTGTAAATATATAATTTAGACATTGATACAGTGTTTTATATTTATACATATAAATACAGTTATGAAGTAAATATACTTATCCATAAAAGCATTGGTATAAAATAGATAAAGCATTCTTTAATAAGAGCCAATGGAATGAATAGTTAAAGCTTAAACATGAATATAAGATAATGAAACAGAAGTCAAGGGTCAGTGTGGGGCCTGCAAATTTACCAGGCCCAGAAGCCCTGACACACCCGGGTGGGAGAGCTTCAAAAGGTCAAAGAGGCCCCAAAAGGGTGACAAACTGGGACATGCCTGAGGGCTACAGACCCCTCTGAGGAGGCCACCAAGGGGTGCCTGGTACAAAATCTGTCCCATGCAAGGAAGACACTGATCCCACAAGCAGCATCAAGAGGCCCCTGCACCCAGGCCTGGCCCAGTGCCATAGTGGCACAGGGAGACTGGGGTAGGCCTGGGCCTTTGCAAGGTGCTGCAGCATACAAGCAATGCTGCCACTTCTGGCATTGAAAACAGAGATATTTTCCTAAATAAGCTGTTCAAAATGATTGAAAGATGAAAACACTACCTTAGCACTTATCCCATAATATTTTACCATCCTTAAACTATAATATTTCCAACAGCAGTGCATACTTCCTCCATTTTGTCCATTTAAGGCAATGAATTCATTTTTTTCATGAAAAATCTATTTAACCATAATTAAAACAATGTAATGATTGGTAGCATGCTTAAATTCTGAGTCACATAGATTCTGTTTCCATTGGTAGCAATTCTTCAGGTTAAATAGTGACTTAAAGTCCTTGATTACGGCAGAACACTTGATTACAATAGAACACAAAGAACCAATTCTACCTACAAATCAAGATATGCAAGAATTTTCTGCTGCAGAATTCATCAGTATGATAGGTGAGGCTAAATATGAGTTGCTCACAAAATTTGGCTTTAAATCAGATATGTGTTACTGTTTCACAAAAGCTGAAGACTATGACTGAAATTAGGCGAGAAAGGACAGTCATCATGCAGGGTAATAAATTTGGTTGAACAAACCAATCAAGCTTATTGTTACCGATGATGCATATCATTGTGCATATAAAAGAAATTACATGAATGCCTAATTTCAGCTGAGATGTGGTGTCTAATAACAAAATAAAATTCACAGTAGTACATAATTCAGTGAAAATCCATTTTAAAGAGAGAATTTTCTGGTCCTAAAGTTTGTCATGGCCTCCTAGCATCAGTTGGCTATAGAAAGCCAGATGTTTCTTGTTTTAACTTTTTGCAATTATTCCAGTTTTCATGTATTAAATAACAATTGGGTATGAGAGGAGAAAGGGGGATTGACTTTATAACTCAACTTAGTTATCAGGATACTCTTGGGTGAATGTCATGCAAGTGCCTGCTATAATTCAGATGTATTTAATTATGTTGGAACATTCTCAATAGGAAGGATGGAGCAAAATCGAACTTAGATTACCTGTGCCCCAAATTTTAACGTTCTTTTTCCAAATAACACAGGAAAATTATTTGACTCCTTGGTCACATATCTAGAGGAAGTGTATTTGGCTTAATCACTGATGGTGGTGGTGATGGCTCTTGTCTTACAACATAAGGTGTAAGATCCTTGCCCAGAAGCTGTAGAACTAGGTTTTGATTAGCTCCTTTGTGATAAGTCTCAAATCTATACCCCACATATTAAGAAAATGCCTTGAGAGAACATACAGGAAATTACGAAAATGAAAATGAACAGTCGTTCATGTTCCAAGACAGATCTCAGGTCTTCATTTAACAATTGGTTCTTGTTTGAGAATGTCCTACTTTCTGCTTAAATGGCTTTTTTTTTTTTTTTTTTTCCCCAAATTGTGTATCAAACAGCCAGCAAATTACAGTCCTGGATTATCCCAGGATTATGGAACATAATAAGCAATATAGTATCCTCTCCTTGATAACATAGGTGTCTGGCAAAATTTTCCACCTGACTGCACTGAAATAAATCCATTTATTTCACTGATACAATACCCACATAGCCTAACAAAGAATTTACCACAGTATCTTTACCTATGGGTCCTGTTTGAACCTGTTCTTGATTTGTTTGAACCAGCAACTTCTACACATGCTTCATGGTGCTCTTTTATTTGTATGCATACATAATATCAATTCTAATAAAAGATATGCCATTCTTCTTGGAATTTTCTAAACATTACCCAGTTCTGCTTTTAAGCAATGAAGTAAAATGAAGTGCATACTTCACAGACCTAGTTACTTTTAAGTTCACTTTAAAATAGGTGAATGATCTTAATGTGTATGTTATTGCTTTGCATCATAATTCATGTCTTGCAGCCTCTTGGCAGATGCTTTGGATTTCTCTGGAAATAAGGAGAGCTATCTCTGAAAAAGAAAACTTCATAGAGTGGTGCTGTTGCTATTCACCCAAACACATACTGTCTCTGTCAGAAGTGGTTCTCCCCGCAACAGGCACATTAGCATAATGTTTATGGCCAGTGAGATTGTTTAAGAGCACTAAAAACATGAAGTACTGTATGTGCTCTTTAATTAGGAATGTAATATCCTCCATCTGGAGTGACTCATTTTTGCAGTCTTCTGGGGAAGACTGGATTTCCCACTTTCCCCTGCAATAAAGAGAACTGAAGCTTTTGTAGTAACTTCTCTCTTAGTTAGATACCAGTTAGCTGAGTAGTTTGTAGAGTTTGTTCACAGATCCTAAGCTGAGTTTCCTGAAGGAAAAACTCAAGGTTTTCATTTCCAAAGTCATAATGGAAAGATTACTAGCACTAGTAGGAATCTGTGGGTTTAATTTTCTCTGTGTTGACATGGGGGCATTTTGACATGTACAGTGTAAATCAGTACATGTGGCAGTATATGCATTCAATTCATTTGTATTTTAGAAGGTAAACAGGGATGTCTGAGACTTTAGTTCTGAATATAAGATGTCTTTATTTAAGTTTCGGAAAACAAATAAATCTACAATTTTCTTTCAGAGGAGCTGTGTGTAAGTAACTGAAATGAACTGTATTTATCAAAGGAATAACCTATCTTTGCTTCTGGGTTTTACAAGGGATGAAGAGTGAATGAATTTACTGCCTTATTCTAAATCACCATCAAAATCCCTATCTCTGCATGTAATGAAATGCCTATTTGATATGCGGTTCAACAGTACATGCCAAAGAGCAGAATATATCAGAAAAATGTCTGGTTGATTTTGTGGAAGGGATAGATTTTTATTGAAAGAGGGAGTCACAAGATGACTCATAAGTAGTGAAGCCTTCTTAAAAATTACCAGCATTTCTGATTGCCTTTAACAGTTAGCATGAAATAAATTGGTGGTCTTACTGCTCCTGGATGGCTGTGCAGAGCAAAGCATATTTGGAACCTGGCCAGCAGTCTAACTGTATACATATAGAAGTAGTACATATGCATATATAAGTAATGTAATATATATATATACAAACAATATAAGTAAATATATATACTATATAAGATTAGTGGCCATTTTCTTTTATCAGTGTATTTGACAAATTCAGGCTTTTCCTCTTTTCATGAGCTCCATTTGCTCAGTTTTAATAAAGAGGTTTTCTGAATTTGATAATCTTTTTTTTTTTTTTTCCTGTTGGTTTTTATATTGTTTTTCGAAAAATATAAATTACTTTGTAAACTTCTTTTTTTCCAAAATGATTGCATCTTGGGCCTAATCCAGTCTCATTAAAATCAATTTGACTCTTAGATTGGTTAATGTACAGTTTCTTTAAAATCTGAGTTATCTTGGTAGCATGTAAAGAAATGTATATTTACATTGCCTAACTTGAAGCACTTCACTGAGGGAGCTCAGCCTTCAGCTGTAACACTAATGAAAAAGAGATGGCTCTACAAAGACAGGCTCAGAGAGGAGTGTGTATTTCCCATTATCAGTACTGATGCCAGGGGACAATTTCCCAGTTACAACACTGCAAGCTGGATGACTGCAAAGAAAGATATTTCATACTATCTTTGAAAAAAAGTAGTAAATTTTGTTCACTGACAAAACTTTGTTTGGCTAAGTCCAAAAGGGGCTTTCCTACTGATTTTTAATAATTCCTTTTACTGATACCTCAAATCTGTTCTGATACAAGCTGGAACAGGTATTTGAGGCCTTAGAAACACCTCAAGAGAAGACAAACAGGTGAAATATCTCCCTATTCTAGAACACATACGCTGTATGGCACACAAGCAGTTATAAGCCTCTGGATTTTCACTGTAGTGGCAATGATCACATGAACACATCTATCAATGATCAATGAACACATCTACCGCTTTCCTTGCATTAGCTCCTGGTGAAGATCAAGTACAGAGGGAAAGTCCTGTTGTTCATACTGCCTCACCTTTACTAGCTACTTCTTTAATAATCCTCTCTGCTCCAAAAAATAGCAGGCCGCATCTGCATTTTGTTATACAAAATGTCATACAATCAGTAAGATTTTTGCAAGATTCTACTTTCTGATACTATCTGATGACTCTTGCAATATTTGATTAAAAAACATGAATGGACCCTGTTGATGATCATGTCAGTTTTGACATTCTTCACCTACTGAAAAAGATTGATGTACCTGTATAGATAGAGAATAAAGATCGGGAGACACGTTGTCATCATGTATAAGCTATCCTGTATATACCAGTATATTTTTATGGAACTAAGTTAATTTTCATCGCACCTAAGAACCTGGTTCAAAGTGTGCATATATGCAGATATTTCTTTTTGATTTGTCTGAATTGAATTCAATATGACTCTACCTTCTAGTACCAACTCTCTCTTCACATTTGAATATTTTAAGCAGCTGAAGAAAATGGCAGCAGGAGGGAGGGGAAGGGAACAGCATGAGAGTATTTCAGTCCTCTAGTTCTACCTGTACTGGATTGCAGTTTAGAAATCAGGGAATCTCGAAGTTTACAGGAGAGTTCACTGACATGAATTATGGATTAGATTGCCCTTCTCAGTTCAGAAGATTTTGAGAGTGCCTCAGGAATGAGAAAGCTTTCCATCAGCTTCAGGTAACAGTCAAAACCAGTTGCTGATTACTTGGATAGGGATGAAGTGATGTGTCAGAGGTTGATAGCATTCTTCCAGTTTGGAAGTAAATGATCACAAACAGACATAACCTTTCCCTCTCCTTTCAAGGGAGAAATTATATGAAAATGTTCATTGGAGAGGCAGGAAGAGCAAGAGGAAAGGAGTGAAATTAAAAGGTCAAATAATCCCTTGTCCACAATCCAGACAAGAGTGTGGAGATAAAAACCTTTCAGAACTATAAGGAAAATAACAAAACATATAGGTTGGTATTATCAGTGTAAAGCTAGACCTGGTTGTCATTTTTAAGTCTTGGTGTCAGCATACTCTTCTGCAGGAAAAACCAAGAGTCTCTAAGATTGAAAGGTGCAGTGCAGGTGTACAGAACATTATTGCAATGGCCCTGAAGTGAAACTCACCCGCATAGAGAAGGTCAGGAAGGCAGGTCTCATCATCATTACTGTCCTTTTGCTGACCCTTTGTACAGCAGGGATTTCATAATTAAAGAAATGGGTTTTGCTGTGTTTCTAGGTCAGTTTATATAATATATAAAGCTTCTGTTGAACAGTATTCGTGTGTTTCTGCAGCTTTTAGTTTTTAATGCTGTTTTGTTTGTGGTGTTTGTGTTGTTGTTTTTGTTTGTTTGTTTGTTTTGTTCTTTAATGATCTTTTAAGATTGTGAGATCTCCAGAACAGGATTTCAGGTTACAGAGTAAAGCAATAATAGCAGGACACAAATGATAAAGATGGGGAAATGATTGTTCAATTAACAGATCAATGTCACCTCTTGCACAAATGATTGTCAATGATAAATGCCCAAAGGTTGGTTAAATTGCATTTCTAAATGCTTCAATGTAAAAATCAATGTCCAAAACACAGAGTGTTGAGCAGATAAAACAACCTCTCAAATCTGTACTGTGACAATGATATGAGCCCAGAAATCATAAAAATATATCTTGATCCTGTTTGTAGCTCTTATGTGTTGCTGTGGGCCATTCCTGTTTATCCATCCACATGAACTACAGAACATTGACCATGCTGAATAAACAGCAATGATCTGGATGAAAAAACAAAACGGTCTTTCAAATTCCTGATTTTCTTTTATGCTGCCAGTGCAGTGACTGCTGAAAAGGCAAAGGAAATTATGTTGTGTGTTCAGTCAGGAGTGAGCAAGACCTGCAGTTGTGTCATTTAGATGCACAGGGCGTTGGTGGGAGCTTAGCGTGAATGCAGTAAGGAAGGAGAGGCTGCAGAGCACCTCCTGTCACTGCAGTCAGTCTAAAAATGTGCTTATACAAGGGGTGGGAAAGGTTTGGTTGCCAACTTGTTCTGCTTCTGTTAACACCACAATGAAGAGACCATGGGTGATTATTCTTTCCAGATTTTGCTTTACATTTAATACATATGTATACAAGCACACTGTGAAAGTTTTACCTCTATATTTTATTGTCAGGTGAACATATCTATGACAGTCATCTTTTCAAATTTATGTAGCAGTGCAAAAACACCTTCTCCCTCCATCCCCATAAATCTGAGGATAGGAGAGCTTATTTTAATTAAATTTACATTTATATATTTCTTTTCTTTTATTACTTTGGAATCATGCTTTACAAACTATGACTTACTCTAAGAGTTTGGGGATGTTTTACAGTTACAAACAAATATTGGATTAAAAGCTATGTGTATATGTATGATTTCCAATATTTGCAATAGTAAAAGCAGTCTCCAGTAGCTGCATTTTAGTAGCACACAAATGCATCATGTGGGCAGCTTTCTGATTATTTTTTTCACACTTCAGCTAACATTTGTAAGGAAGAGCAAATACCTGCATGCGAAGAAGGATCATTTTCATCAGATAATTCTCTCAAGAGCAGAGATGCATAGATTTTTTTATCCTTATTAAGGATAGTGGTCATTCTGTCTTCAAGACCACACTAAAAGGATCTGGTCTACAACTCTTCTGTCCAGGTGCTACAATGAAGGGATACAGATGGAAGAATGGAAGCCATCCAGTCCAGTCTGTCTAAGAAGACAATCTCTACTGTCATTTCTACTGTTTGTATTTTTTGATTAAATTTAGTCTTTACTTTCTGCTCTGGTGTTGAAGTGTTCCAAAATGGTCCAGAGCACTTCAGTATTGTTTTCTAATGTGAATAACGAACTTGCATAGGATTCATAAGTACATGGACTGAGACCTCAAAAGTCTCTGACAGCTGAAACGGGGGAAATGTTGTCACAGAAAAACAAACACAGATTACATTAAAGATTTCCCTCAATAAATAAATAAATAATTCAATAAGCAAACAATGCTCACCAAGATGTAATCAGGACTATGAATAATAGGTATCAGGTCATTTCACATTGTGATTATGACTGTCTTGGACATGAATTATTTAATAAGATCGCAGCTTGTATACTTTGCAATTAGGGGGAAGAAATCCAAGTTCACTTCATTCCTTCACCAGTCTCCTTTGATGTGGTATAACATGAATTTCTTTTTGATCTTCAGAAAAGGGGGAAAAAAGGCTTTATGTAACAGACTTAAGAAACAGGGCACTTAAAAGAACATACTAAAGCCATTTGCCATTCTAATATATGCAGCAGTGTCTCATTACTATTATACTGTAACTAGAAAAAGAAGAAGAGATAAACATTAAAAACAAAGCATTAAAAAGGGTATGGGTTTATACAGCCTTGTGCTGCAAAAGACGTTAATCTATCCATTTTATTGGTAAAATGGAGTAGATGGAGTGTTTTTTTTAAAACACGATAGCAGCCCAAACCATTGATATATATAAAAGTTATCTTTTCATTGAATTAAAAATTTTACTCATGCCTATCAAAAATGCATCTCCCTTTGTCAGTGGTGGTATGCCAAATGGCTCTACAAATAAGTTGCTACATAGGATTCTTCATCCTAATGGCAGATTCATGTAGTTAATCCAGAGGAAGGCTCTTTTCACAGATTGCCAGTTCCTGCTTCTGTGGGAACACAGCAAAATTTTCCAATATTAGTAATCCTCCACTTACATCAAAGGTCAAATCAAAGCTTAGGATGTGAACTTGAGATATCATTTATTGAGAGCATACACTAAAGTTACTGAACTACATTTAATTAAGCTGTAAAAAATATTATTTGCCTGTAATTTTAAAGGTTACTATAATAAAAATTAGCAGAAATCAGAGAAATGTTGAAACAAGCTATGCCTATAGATGTGCATTTCCTTAAATACACACGATAATTTGCATTAAAATATACTCATTTTTTGTGATGTCATTTATGCATAAAGAATTTTGCTCAGTGTGCCCAGCAAAATATTAAGTATGAAGAATCATGAACTGAACTATAGCAAAAGATCCTGTTAAAACCAGTGGATCCATTAAAGGTTTATCTTTCTGGCATATGCTGCTGTAGAACCACAGATGGAACTGAAAAGAAAGTAGACAGTGAGGGAAAAACTTAAAGAAGTGAAGAAACTGGCTCTGTATACTCCTAAATCTCCCTGATTGAGAAAAATATCTTTTAGGGAAAGACGCCTAGGAGTTTTCTTAAAGTAAGGCGAGTACTGGTAAAGTTCTAGTACTGGTAATTATTTATTCATTCTAATAATAACCTTAGTACTAAATTGGTTGTGAACGGAATTAAGAATAAAGTTGAAACATACTCTTGAATTTGCTTGAAGTAGAAACATAAATATTTGAAGTGTTTCATTCACAGCTATTTTCCTCTTCCATTCTCATAAATGACTTCCAACCAACTACTATGAACGGTCAGTTATTTTGGGTCTGGATGTAGGCAGGAGAAGACAGAAGTAAAGGCAAGAGAGTCAACAGAGCTGATAAAACTCTAGACTTATTATGCAGCTTTTTATTCCTACCAATGATATTGATTCTTGGAACAGGTACAGTAACCTTCTCTGCGTTGGGAAAACATTTCCTAAAACTTATATTGTCACCTGGACATGTGAGAAACTACAAAGGACTTTGTCAGAATAAGCTAGTAGCAATTTTACTTAAATACACTGGTCTTCCTGATTGCGAGGTAAGATAATTGTTTTCCAACCTCTGTTGTTAGGAAATTATAGGTCGTAACCATATGATTGCTTTCAAATAGAAGGCCCCAGTGAAATCAACTTATTCAACATCTCTTACATATGTTAGCCCCTAGAACAAATTAAGAAGTAGGATTAAGTTCTTCATTGTTTGGATAGCTTAAAAAATATAATGATTTAAGCTGTCATTTCAGGTGAGTTATAAAGAGTTGATCAGTGTTTCTTATAGAGTTTCTCTCTTGACACTTTTATTTGACAAAAAAATACATTATGTCAAACTATTTTTTTTTCTCTCTCTCTGGCAGAAATGTTGTATTTCAGAACATATATCATTTATCCTGGCATTGCTGCTGAGTTGAACCAATGTTCCAACACTGAGACCAGAGTGGAGATTCCATCTTGCAAAACAGTGGGTTTTATTTTGTTTGTTTTCTTTTCTGTTTGGAAATTATACAAATGTCCTTTTTACTTGAGTAAATTGCTCAGAAACTTCAAGAGTAGTCAGCTTCTGATCTGAATAACTAAAAATGCAGTATTTACAAGTTCTGCTAATGATTATATTTCTTCATGATTAACGTTTTTCAAAATTAATAGTAGTAGCCCACTATAATTTGTAGAACAAAAATATAAGTATGCGTCCCAACAGATTTTTTTTCTCTAGGTTTAATCTGACCATTTTAAATATTTGTTGAATCACATAGATTTCCTTGAAGTGGCTTCTTAGTCACTAATTTTTATTTTTATTTTTTTCTGAAAGTGATTCTCACTGAGCAAATAAGACTTTTGATATATTTCTGAAAACTTCTAAATTGTCTAAAGGGTGCAAAAACTGACCTCCCAGATTTCAGGCTACTGAAGGGGATGCTCTAAATTACTGCAGTTTTGTCCCAGCTACTACAGGGTGTCTTTGAAACCAGGGCAGCCAAATTTAAGAGAGCTGACTAACCTTCACTTCTAGCACAAAGCTTTCCGTATTTCTGCAATACTGTGGAGCTCCAGACCCAGTCAGTGGAGTTCTCTAGGCATAGTACAGGGAGTAGGTTTCTGTGACTTACAACAAATATTTCATCACATGGACTATTAGCAAAGTAAATATCAGATAAGGTGATGCTGGGCCATCTTCCTACATCTTACTCCGTCCCATTCATCACTCCCATTCTATGCCAGTTATATATAGAAGGGAAATAAACGTTCAGCTAGGTGGTTGTTCTACAGTCTTCTTAGCTAATTACAGAAAAAAAACAGGAAAAATATCTAGCTAGAATATGGCACCTACAGAGAGGAGTTTTGTTTGTAGATTTTGACACTGATTTATTTATATTGTGGTATATCAGTTTCAGCATTGTCTCATAAAGTCTGGGATATGTCTCAATTACTTCATTAAATCTAAAATATTCTTGCTGATGTCGCCTGGCCTGTTGGTATATCCTGCTAAATGCATAGGGAAAACAGTTGTCAGCAAGGTGGTATAACCATAGTCAGCATCTTGGCAGTGTTCACCTTTTCCTCCTGGTTGATTCTGAGGAATATTTGTATTTCTTATATAATTGCTGAGGAAAAAACTCAAGTGGAGGGAAAAAAAAGATGTTTTAAGCGCTCAGTAGGCAAGCAGGAATTTGACTGATGGTAAATAGGTATCACTTGCAAGTAAAAGTTTATAAAAAATTTGGAAAATGTTTTTAATAGCCACTTTTTCCCCAACCTTATTATTTTTAGACTCCTAAAATAAGATAAATTGAAAACCTAAAACACAGATGAGGGTTATGGTAGCTATTGTGAAACCATGTACTAGTTTCTGTGCTGAATTCAGAAAAACAACACAAAGTACACCTATCTGGAGGGCTGAACTTCTTTGATGTCCTGTTTAAATAGAAGAAATGGAACTGCAGCCAAATTTTTAAAGCTGGTATCTCTATATATAAGGTAAAGCTGGTATATATAAGATAATTTCAAACAGAAAGGCAACTAGATTCATCAGCAATTTAACTTTGTGTTTTCTAGATTCATCAGCAGTTTAGCTTTGTGTTTTCTAGGAGTGCTTTTGAGATCCTATTATAAGAAAATGTATAACCTGTGTGTGCTTTTTCCCTCTCAGGAAAATATCCCCTTTGATAAGTCAAATGTACAAAGTTACAAGGCAGTGAAATTCTGCATATGTTTATTGTTAACTATGAGAATAAACTTTTAATTGGATCAAAGCTGCTATACATAATTTTCCTCCTACAACATTTAGCCTTAGTGACCCAGCAGGAACTCTAGGAATCAAGCTGACTCCTTTCCATCTTGTTCATCCTCACTGTTACTAGAAGCCAAATTAGAGCATCATTGACAGCTGTGCAACAAACCCTTTGTTATCCAGCAATGCCCTGACAGCAGATGTAAGTGATTAGGTGCAGAAAAAAGACACTTGAAGATGCACAGAAGGAATGAAATCTAGTCCAGTCTTGTAGCTGTGATGCTGTTGCAGGACAAATGGGAACACAAAGCATCAAACAGCTATTTTTATTTCCAGACTCAGCATTTTCAAAATATGCATAGAGACAGGATTTTTCTTTATATATATATTTTACTGAAGTATCATTTCAGAATAGAACATTTCTTTAAAATTTCCTCTTAGATCACTTTAAGAAATTTCTGCCCTTTCTGCTTGCATTCAGAGTTACTGATAAACATGTCCGAGTTGCTGCATCATCACATGTAGCCATTTCAGAGCTGTCAGCCCTAGACTCTGTCTTTGGCTAAATGGCCCATCCGATCTCCCTGGCTGTCAATCACGTTGGAAAGAAACCAACCCTACTGGGTTGGAGACGGGGAAGATGTGCATTACAGTGACTACAAGGCCAATGCACAATTCTCATAGATGTCAGTCAAGCTGGGCTGTCCGAGTCTCTTCATCTGATGAGGAGGAGGTGTCTGAAGGCCATGGGGGTGTCTTGGCATAGCGAGGGCCAGCTGCTGCCTGAGGGGCAGGGTGCAGTGGGGGCTCCCCGTAGGAGCAGAGGGGACATGGAGAAGCTGGGGGCAGCCCCAGCCAAGGGCATTAGGCATGGTGGTAGTGGAGAGGTAGGTCCGAGGTCAAGCTGGGAAGTCAGTCCACTGGTCAGAGTCAAACACAGCCTGCTCATCAACAGACAGGTTCATAGGGGCAAATATCAAGCTAGGACACCAGTTGGCAGAGCTGGAGATCAACATCCTACAGTGTCATTGAGGATAACTATATTCTGTGGACTTTGGGCATGTATAAATGGGTATCATTTATGTTGCTGAAATGATTCCTGAAGAGAAGCTGTTAGTGACTGCAATGTAGTCGGTATTCAACATTGACGAGGAGCAATATATTTGGATACTGGCTGAAAATTATAGCTGATTTATTTATTTATTTACTTTTCTGCCTATTAATAGCAATCACATGATACACAAAGACTAATCAATTTCTCTTAGGTTATATCTGTTAAATAAAAATTATTTAGAACTCAGTAGTAATAGTAGTTTCATGTATTCAGTTGATGCAATGATTATACCACATGTATAGGGAAAGCAACAAAGAACAATCTAAAAATTGTTTCAGAAATACAGACATAAAATGAAGACTTTGAGTGAAAAAACTTACATCTAGCTAGACTTTTTCATGTAATCAATTATTCTTATTCTTATTCTTTTCCATTTGTTTGCTTTTGTGGTCCCGTTTACTTCTGAAGTACTGTTCATATCCATACACCTGATGAATACCATGTACATGAATGCATCTTAATGGAGATAGAATCATACACTGTTTTATCTCTGTGTATTTTGCCCATCCTTAGTCTCAGCAGATGGAGATCAAACACAAATTGTAGTGGAGCCATGTGGACTTTTTTTTTTTTTTTCTAAAGAGAATGTAATGCCTACACTCATTTCAAATTATGTTTATGTGACCTGTATATTTAGCATTGCAGTTTCTGAAATCCAATATTTTTTTTGAGCTGTAAATACATTTCAAGATGTCACTAGTTTCATTTTTGCCCATTTTTTTTTCAGAATTTGCATTTTTTTTCATCAAATTAATACATAGTCACATAGATATGATGGCACTGAAAACTTTGTGTTTCGATTTATTTATCCCCCCCCCCTTTTTTTTTTTAATCTGTATTTCTGTTAAGAATGTTTGCCCATATTTTGAAACATCTATTTTAATATATTGGGTGAAGGCAAACCTCTGCCGTGCATACAACTTAACCTGTGGGGAAGAAGGGTGAACTAAAAACAGGTGACAACTTGCTCCACAACAAGGAGCAGAGGCACTCTGTAGAGAACATTGGATAGAATGTGATCAGCCCTTCAGCATTTTGTGCAGTCTCTGCAATGTTCTTATTTAGCTATTCCTACATTCAAAGAGTCAGAAGTAGTTATGCTTCTTAAGTTGTATTGAAAAAGCTGTTGGGTCAAAGTTTTTGTGTGATGCCATTTTCACGTTTAGAATTGGAAAATGGAAGGGTTCTTTGGATGAGTCTTAAAAGCACAAACTAAACCTTGAAAGCAATAATTAGAATGACTAATACTTCAACAAAATTAAAGTTTTACATTTTTTAAGGAGTTAATATATATGCTGCTGTCACTATGATAGATGTCACTCTTTTTTGCACAGGTGACAGAAATAAATCTTTTAATAGTGGTCTAGATGAAAAATGTGCTTTACAGGACTCTATACACCAGTGAATTGGATAGAGGATGAAATAAGTGGGTGAGAGATAGCAAGATGAAGGATATATGACAGACACTTTTGATGCATAATTGCTAAGTAGTTATTTTCCCTGACCTACATTACCAGCTTCTGAAAAAAAAATGTTTTTTCCCAACTCCACTGGCAGGCCGCTTTTTGCAGATCCATGTTGCAGCACATCTGCCCTAGATTATCACTTTTATGCTGGGAAAAAAAAAGAGAAAATAAATTAGAGATGAAGGGTATTTTATTACTGGTACCTGACAATTTGATGTTATTCCTGCAGCTGTGGCATAACTTCCCTAGAGACTTTCCTGAGGAATGAAAGCAAGGTATCCAGTAAAGCAAGTAATCAGAGCTCCCCAACAGAACGGGGAAAGAGGCTGATGTAAATACTGAAACATGGTGGTTTCTGCCTTGAAATTAAGAACATATGACTAATGTGTTTTGAGATTGTTTGCTAATTGATTTTATCAGTGAGCTTGATTAACTCCTGCTAAGCATTGATGCACATTCTCTATAGTTGGTAATTTTATAATCAAGAATAGAATATATGCTCTCAACAATTATGTGAACAGGATCAGGCCATTACTGGTTTTTTTTCTAAGTTGTATCATAAAAGAGTCTTCTTATTGAAAAGCTGAGAAAATGAAGAGGTTTGGGTTCTTTTTGTGGTAAATACTTTTAAGAACAGAAGTATGCCTTGTGCCATATTTTGTTTGCAATAGCATATGTTGCTGGTTGTGTTCATCTTTAATTTCTGTCCATTTGGAATGGTAAGCCTCTAACATGAAATTTCATGAGACTGAAGAGGGATTTCCACGTTTTCAAGCTTTCCACGTTTTCAAGCATTCATAACTTTGGGATTCTTTGAGATTAATTTTCAGATGTAGCGCCAGGGGAATTCATGAAGGTTAATGACAATATTGACATAAAATGGCATGTTTTCAAAGAGGCAGTAGCAGATGCGCTCACTGTCCCTGTTTGTTATTTGGATCATTGGAGAAGACTGCTAAGCAGTTCTGTTGCCTGTAGTCATTTTTATAGGTTGAACATTTTCAGTTTGTCTGGCTGTCTTATAGCTGTTTTGTAACATTCACAGTGTTCTATTTCTTTGCAGAGAAATAAATTATAAAATAAAAAATGTTACCTTTCAAAACATAAATTTAATTACATTTTGGCGTTCTTTTCAGTTGTGTATGTTAGACCCCATGTACTGTCTGGCACATGATACAATAAGTCCTGCCCATGGCAGTGTAACGTAAGTGGAAAGGGAAACAGCCTTTTGCACTGAAAAAGGAAATTAACTTTTAGGTTCAAGGTGGTTTAGGAATGCCCATTTTTTTTCTTTGCATGAGGAAAATCGTTGGTGAGAAATAATGCAAAACATATTCGGATACAAATGACTTCTGATTTGACTAAGAGCTTGAATTTATTTTGCTGTCAATGGGCCTTAGAGTACCTGCATGCACAGCAAATTTCTCATGATCTTATTAAGTGTTTTGGTTATGAACTGTGCACTCTATTCATGTGCTGGCTGTGTACTGAACTTAATGTAGAATTGTTAAGCACCCCGAATGTCTTCCAGTCAGTCACAATGACTTTATGGTTGATTTAGGAAAGCAGTCTTGTTTAAAAGGACATCATTAAAAGAGAGCTATAAAAAGATCATCCAGCTCTTCTGGGTGTCTACCAAAGCTTTTTGGCTCGGGAATGTGCCCAAGTCTGAGAAATAAGAGATCCTGAAATCTTCTCTGACTGGCAGTAATAATTATTACTTACTTTGGGTGGTGACTATAGCACTGTCAGACCACTTAGGAAGGCTCACAGGGAAATAGGATAAATAATCTTATCAATTAAGGTATCAAATACATAGAAAGGCGATATGTTTATACCAGAAGTTTATAGTCAAAGGTCAAGGAAACAAAATCCACCAACACTTATGAATCCCAGGCAACTTCCCCATAATGTATTCTTCCTTATATGAATTTACGTGCCAAGCAACAGTTTTTGAGGGAAGAAGTAGCACAGTATAACTCATTCTGGGAAGCTCTGCAGTCTGATGGATGCCCCAGAAATTCAGACTTCTAGATAACTGGATTTTCATCTTGTTGATGCTTGCTTGCTGTGCAACTTTGTTTTCATTATGCCTTGGTAGCCACTTTTCAGCAAGATGTCCAGAACGCACTATGGTAATATTTGCATTATAAAGAATGCTGACCGTACAGCTTTCAGTCTCTCTTTCTCCATTCTCAAATTGTTCTTCAGGTAGGTTGTTGTGTTATCATATGGTATTTTGTTTTCTTTAATCCTTTCTACTCTTTCCTCACATTCTATACAGTGAGGAGTTATTTGTTTCCCTTTAATACAATATTTTCTTGTCAAGTGAGGTAAAAACAAACACTCAAATATGGAAATAAAAACACACACAAAGCACATTAATGCTTAATGGTGCACCCTCAATCAGGTATTTGTGCTACTCCACTGACTGAATGGACAAACATCTGAGAGTAGGAATTTCATTTCCTTATAAAGTGGCAATTTGGTGTGTAAATTTAAAACACAGAATGAGACCTTGTAGTAGGAGGACAATAGGATCCAGTTAGTATATCCATCCATCTCTCCTGCACTGGAAGACTGCACTGTGGAGCCAGTCAAAAAGGAGGTAAACTATTCATCTAGATTTTCACATGGGAAATTCACTTTTGAATGTATTGCTCTTGCCCTGTGGTGATGTGCTTTTTGGACTAACTTAATTCTCCACTGAAATTTCTGTCAACTTCAACTTCATTCCACTTTTGTACTTTTAACATCTGCTCCTGCTCTATTCCTTTATTCCACTTTCTTCTTTTTCTTCCTTTTAGTTCGTTTTCCCTAACAACCTTTTACTCCCAAACTATGCACCTGACATTAATCACTGGCCATAGATGATCTACTATCCTTTCTTTTTAAGTGAGATGCACTTAGAGAGTAAGATGGCTAACTTTCAGCATGCGTGTGAATTAGGTGTCTAAATTCTTAACTGCAATGTCATGCTTATTTTGCACTCAGCCAGTGCATGATTGCAAATGTAACATTTGAACATTAGAATAAATAAGCAAGATTTGATAAACTTCAAAGAACTGGTTACTGTTTTGAAAGATTAGGATGTTTACGATCATATTGCAGCCACATTACCATATAGGAAGAGTAGTAGAAACATGTTTAAACTCATACTGATTTGGGCAGCTTCCCAAAATTACTTCAGTCAGCAAAACATCCAATTCTGTGTTCTCTTGGTCTCATAGTCACATCTCCTCAAACACTTTTAATTTCAACAAGTACCTGCTTCTTAGATTTTATTAACTCCTTAGTAATAAAACTAACAAGCAATTAAAATTAAGATGTTGCCATAATATTTAAAATATACTATATTACAAATCACCAAAACTACATACTGAACAGGCCAATTAGTGAGAGAATACAAACACACCATGAAAGTAGAGCTATATTTATTCACTTAAAATCCCTGCCATCACATCCCATTATATTGACAAGCAGCTCATAAAACACAATTAATTTTGATTGTCACATCTTATTAAAGTATTCTGACCTCTCAGTGCACTAAGTAGAGTACTAGTGTAAGGAAAGTAACAATTCACAATCAGTGTATCAGCCTGGTAGCCCTTTCATAGATCCACAACTCCTGAACAATTTTAGGTATATTGAACTCCCTGTCAAATAGAGGTATTTCCGAATTCAATTTTAGTGTTCTAGTTTTAGCCAAAAATAATGCACATTTGAAACAACAATATATAACTCTCTTTTATTTTTTTTTTTGGTCATGGAATTAAATGGGTGATTTTCTCCACTTGATGTCTTTAAATAAAGAATTTTAAAGTTACAGGGAAATAGAATGGTAAATAGATTTCAGGGAATAAAATACCAACTTCACTAAGCAATAATTAGGCTGTAATCATACATTTCAAAAGAGCACAGGTACAGTTTCTGTTGATATCTATTTACCATTAAATAATAATTGGTGATGGGTAAGGAGATGAAATATTTTGTCATCATGAACAGCTACCAGTGGTAGCAATATGCTCAGAGATCATTGGATAACCCAATCAGTTGGGTAATAGTGTTGTCCTGGTTATATGGTAAATAAAAGAATCTCTGGAGCACTGTAATTTTTATTTTAGTGTAACAGTGAAAGACAAAATGCAAATGGAGAGGAATTATTATGCTGTGAACCATCTTAACCTAAATTAAACATTGATCTCTAAACATCAGCTAAAGGTGGATTAATGCAAGGGGAATCATTTTGGTGGTAGAAAGCTAACAAGCAATCTCCTGTACCACACATCTATTTACCATCAGCCTTATCCTGCTACCACTGAAAAATATGACTCTCTCTCTATATATATATATATAGTGAGGCTATGATGGTCCCTATTGATGGTTTCTGCTTCTTGATGCATTTAAAAGGCAACATATATAGGAGGACCTCATATTTGAATTTCCTGGACATTCAGATTTGATCAATACCTTAAATCAATCTTCAATTCCATATGTATTAGAGCTGAAAGAATAATTCATTTCCTTGTCTTGAAATTCTTCAAAGATAATTTTCTTTCTGTGGAATTGCACAAGTGCACATAAATTTTGTCACAGAAAGAAGATAAAAGCTCTCTGGAGCCAATTTTTTTCCCCACAATCCATACTAAGATGGTATATTTCTACTACTAAGTCTTAACCTTATTTTTGTTATATATAGTAGGTTCAAGTAGCTATACCTTAAATTAATTTAATTCAATATTATCAACACATTGACTTTCCATTCTCTTACTGTAATTGAACTTTGCAAATAGATTGCAAGGCAAGTTTGCTAAAGATCTGTTTACAGCTTTATAATCAACTTTTATTCATATTTATTTATTTATTAGAAAAAAACAAATGTATTGGCCATAAGATTATCTAATTTATATTATTTTGGATGTATTTTTGAGTGGCTAGTTTATCTATGTGTTGATACCAATCAGCTGGCTGCTTAGTTTTTCTTTTCAGACTTCAATTTTGTCATGGTATTTATTATTTCTTAATGAATTTGTTGTTTTCTTCTGTAATTTTAAGAAACTTATTTTCTTCAGGCGATCTAAGGTACTCATCTTGGGCTTGTATCCATAGATTTTAAATACCTTACGTATGAACTAAAAGGGAGATGGAAGTGTCTTATATGGCCATCTTTTGGACTAGGTACATAGTTAACTTTAGCTTTGCAAAATTTCATATGGATGGTTAAGAAAAGTAATTTTAATATTGTAAAACGTAATTCCATGTTTGGACTCTTAAAATCATAAGAAAACTTGGATTGTGAGGACCATCCAGAGGATACCTAGTTTAACCCCCTCCTTAAAATCTAATCAGATCCATGTTGCTTTGCCAGTCAAGTCCTGAATACCTCCAAAGGGTGGAGACTCCACAGCCTCTCTTGGTAACCTGTTCCAGTGCTGACCATCCTCAAGGAGAATTTTTTTTTTTCTGAATATATAGCAAGAATTTCTCATGTTCAAGTTTGTGTCCATTGCCTCTTGTACTACTTGGTCTCATCAGATTACCTCAATAGAGTATCAAAACAAATTGTGTTGATAACTTCCAAAGACATTTTTTCTTCCTGTTAAAAATTGAATCCTTTTTATGTCTTATTGCAACCACAAATGGTTGTTTTGGTTTACTTGGGTTTCACGATATTCATTATCACATGTTCTCAGAAAAGAAAAATATTATGAATTTAAATTGGTTTGACAATATTGTCATTAAAATCTTTATGAAATCTCATGAAAGTTTAAAAAAGAAAAGAAAAAAGGAATGAGGTAATTTGAATTTCACAAGAAACTCTGCATATTTTTCAATATGGTATGATTTTCTTGTTAAAAAAACAGCATTAACTTCTGGAAAGCTCTCTTTGCAGTTTGTGGTAACAATGATACAAGTCTCTGTAGAGCCTGGATGGAAAAGAACATGTTGAAATGTCGAGACAACTTGTAGGCACAGGGTAGAATGCTCTTTGTAAACAGTTTTCTCAATCAAGGGTCTCAACAGGTATTACACACAAAACAAGGAAGAAGAAAATGATGACTGTCAACTGCAGATATAACAATGATGAATGATCATACTGGAAGTGATATGAAATGACAGCATTTCTTCACAGATATGTAACTTTCTTTTCAAGGCAGTGCTGATGCACAAATGCAATTCTACTTCCTTTATACAACACGTGGAAAAAAGGCCTATAAGTGGTTCTCAGAGCAGGGAATGAAGTTAGATCTTCCCATGTCAGGTTTGTGCTGTCACTGTTGAACTGAATAATCATAATTCTTCTTTCTTCCCCTTTTGGTCCAGAGAAAGAAGATGATGACGGATTTTATTTTATTTAGGTGGTGCCATGTCTATCTACAAAGAAGAGGTAAAAAAGTCATTATTTGTATCTAGCTAGGGGCTTAGGACCTTCTCACAGTTCACAGACAACATGGATTTGTACCCAAAGAACCTGACTCAACCATATTCTGAGAACAGTTCTCTAAACAGGAGCTCCTACAAGCCAGGGGGGTGCTGTTTCCTTAGGGTATAAAATGAAAGTAACTTTATATTGCCATGTTTCTTGGTGGTATTTATTAAAAGTGAACTGATGGACCTCCTACAAAGACTTAGGCAATACAGTACTCTGTTGTAGTCCTTAATATTAATCCTAAATATTAGATGTTAATTACACATTGAACTATTCCTTTCTGAAAAGAGTCAGCTGGAGGAATGCACAAAAGCAAATGTCATCAGGGAAACCTGTGTGATGAAAATACAGCTTTTCTTCTTAAATTCCAGCTAAATCATCTGCTACTTGCACAATTTCCTATGCTGATCAAGGCTTAAAAGTGCAAAGATTACTGTGTTAGTGAAGGACATACTTTAATGCACATATGTTTTATTTCAACCAAAACTTCATCAGTTTAGAAAAAAATCTGAAGAATGCATTTGTTCAAGAAAAAATAGTAACAACAACAACAACAACAAAATCCATGCCCCTCTATTCATCAAGCTGCAGCTGTACCCACTTTCAATCTGGTTACCTGGTAACATCCAGGTAAAATACTTATGTGGCAATATGAAAAAAACCAAACAAACAGTATTTCAGCCCAAAGTGTTTTACTTTATATGTTGAATATGATATATCTATAACAATATACGATAGCTTTAGGGGTGTGTAATTTGCCCACAGAGACATGTCATTGAGATGCTTTCTACTTCTTGAGTGTTCTTCACTGTCATGCAGACGTTACAGGTATTGCAAAGAAAATCTGATCATCCCTGTGGCAAAACAGATGATCTGATGATCTGCACTTTCTGTAAACTCCTTTGGTGTTGACCAATTTTCTTTTTAAAGTAGACATTTAATCTAGGTAAATATCACCTCAGGCCATGTGTGGGGCCAGAACAGCTGTACTAGAAGGCAACCCAACCTTATGGTACTTTAAATAGCTCCAGTTCTGACAAGACAGTATTACACAGCATTGTGTTGCCAAAAGATCCATGCATGGATACCTAAAGGACTGCACACACCTACAGCTGTGGACAGAGATAGAGTAGCAGGGGCTGCTGAGACAAGCGTTATCACAGTATCACAGTATCACAGTATCACAGATTTCTAGGTTGGAAGAGACCTCAAGATCATCGAGTCCAACCTCCGACCTAACACTAAGTACTCCACTAAACCATATCGCTAAGCTCTACATCTAAACGTCTTTTAAAGACCTCCAGGGATGGTGACTCAACCACCTCCCTGGGCAGCCTGTTCCAATGCTTAATAACCCTTTCGGTAAAGAAGTACTTCCTAACATCCAACCTAAAACTCCCCTGTCGCAACTTTCGCCCATTCCCCCTCGTCCTGTCACCAGGCACGTAGGAGAACAGACCAACCCCCACCTCTTTACAGCCTCCTTTAAGGTAACTGTAGAGAGCGATAAGGTCGCCCCTGAGCCTCCTCTTCTCCAGGCTGAACAAGCCCAGCTCCCTCAGCCGCTCCTCGTAAGACTTGTTCTCCAGACCCCTCACCAGCTTGGTCGCCCTTCTCTGGACTCGCTCGAGCACGTCCATGTCCTTCCTGTAGCGAGGGGCCCAAAACTGAACACAGTACTCGAGGTGCGGCCTCACCAGAGCCGAGTACAGGGGCACAATCACTTCCCTAGACCTGCTGGCCACACTGCTTCTTATGCAAGCCAGGATGCTGTTGGCCTTCTTGGCCACCTGGGCACACTGCTGGCTCATATTCAGCCGACTATCAACCAATACTCCCAGGTCCCTCTCGGCCAGGCAGCTTTCCAGCCACTCATCTCCCAGCCTGTAGCTCTGCTTGGGGTTGTTGCGCCCCAGGTGCAGGACCCGGCACTTGGCCTTGTTGAACTTCATACAGTTGACCTCAGCCCATCGCTCCAGCCTATCCAGGTCCTCCTGCAGAGCCTTCCTGCCCTCGAGCAGATCAACACACGCACTTAGCTTGGTGTCATCTGCAAACTTACTGAGGGTGCACTGGACGCCCTCATCCAGATCATCGATAAAGATATTAAAGAGGACCGGCCCCAGTACCGAGCCCTGGGGGACACCACTAGTGACCAGCCTCCAACCAGATTTGACTCCATTCACCACAACTCTCTGGGCCCAGCTATCCAGCCAGTTTCTAACCCAGCGAAGCGTACGCCAGTCCAAGCCCCGAGCAGCCAGTTTCTTGAGGAGAATGTTGTGGGGAACGGTGTCAAAAGCCTTACTGAGGTCAAGGTAAACCACATCCACAGCCTTTCCCTCATCCACCAAGCGCGTCACTTGGTCATAGAAGGAGATCAGGTTCGTCAAGCAGGACCTGCCTTTCATAAACCCATGCTGACTGGGCCTGATCGCCTGCTTGCCCTGCAAGTGCCGCATGATGACCCTCAAGATAATCTGCTCCATGAGCTTTCCTGGCACTGAGGTCAAACTGACAGGCCTATAGTTCCCCGGGTCTGCCCTGCGGCCCTTCTTATAGATGGGCGTCACATTTGCTAGCCGCCAGTCAACTGGGACCTCCCCCGATAGCCAGGACTGCCGATAAATGATGGAAAGCGGCTCGGCCAGCTCCTCCGCCAGTTCTCTCAGTACCCTCGGGTGCATCCCATCCGGCCCCATCGACTTGCGCACATCCAAGCTCCGTAGCAGGTCGCCAACCATTTCCTCATGGATAGCGAAGGCCACATCCTGCTCCCCATCCCCTTCCACCAGCTCAAGGCACTGGGTATCCAGAGAACAACCGGTATTGCCGCTAAAGACTGAGGCAAAGGCGGCATTAAGCACCTCAGCCTTTTCCTCATCCTTAGTAACTAGGTTTCCCCTCGCATCCAGTAAAGGATGGAGATTCTCCTTAGTCCTCCGTTTCGCGTTGATATATTTGTAAAAGGATTTTTTGTTGTCTTTAACGGCAGTAGCCAGGTTGAGCTCCAGATGAGCTTTGGCCTTTCTAATTTTCTCCCTGCACAGCCTCGCTACATCCTTGTAGTCCTCCTCAGTGGCCCGCCCTTTTTTCCAAAGATTATAAACCCTCTTTTTTCTGCTAAGCACAAGCCGCAACTCTCTGTTGAGCCAGGCCGGTCTTCTTCCACACCGGCTCGTCTTTGGACACGTGGGGACGGACCGCTCCTGTGCCATCACGATTTCCTTCTTGAGGAGCGCCCAGCCTTCCTGGACTCCTCTGCCCTTCAGAACCACCTCCCAAGGGACTCGGCCAACCAGCGTCCTGAGCAGCTCAAAGTCAGCCCTCCGGAAGTCCAATACAGCAGTTTTACTGGTCCCCTTCCTGGCCTCGCCAAGAATAGAGAACTCTACCATTTCGTGGTCACTCTGCCCAAGACAGTTTCCGACCACCACATCTCCCACCAGTCCTTCTCTGTTTGTGAAGAGAAGGTCTAGCGGGGCACCACCCCTGGTAGGTTCACTGACCAGCTGCGTCAGGAAGCTATCTCCCACGCTCTCCAGAAACCTCCTAGACTGCTTTCTCTGTGCCGTGTTGTGTTTCCAGGATATGTCCGGGAAGTTGAAGTCCCCCACGAGGACAAGCGCCGACGATTTTGCAACTTCTGTCAGTTGCCTATAAAACTCCTCATCCGTCTCCTCATCCTGGTTCGGCGGTCTATAACAGACCCCGACCAGGATGCTAGCCTTGCCGGCCTTCCCGCGGATCCTAACCCACAGGGATTCAACCTTATCATTCCCAGCCTGAAGTTCCACAACATCAACATCAAAAGATTCTCTAATGTAGAGAGCCACGCCACCACCCCCTCTGTGCTGCCTGTCCCTCCTGAAGAGCCGACAGCCAGGCATTGCAGCACTCCAGTCGTGGGAGCGGTCCCACCACGTCTCCGTGATGGCAACCAAGTCGTAGCCTGCCTGCTGCACGATGGCTTCCAGCTCCTCCTGTTTGTTACCCATGCTGCGTGCATTAGTGTAGATGCACTTCAGCTGGGCCATCGCCTTCTTCCCCGGCCTAGCCATTGTTTCCCCCGGCACAGCTCCAACAAGCCTTGTTTGAGCCCCGTCCCCCTTCTTACCTAGTTTAAAGCGCTCTCTATGAGTCCTGCCAGCTCCTGGCCTAGGATCTGTTTTCCCCTTGGAGATAGGGACCCGTCTGGGGCCATCAGGCCGGGTGCCGAGTAAAGCTCCCCATGGTGAAAAAACCCAAAATTTCTGTGCTGGCACCAGCCTCTGAGCCACCTATTAACCACGCGAGCTTTCCATGTCCTCTCCGTGCCTCTCCCTTCCCCCGTAGGGATGGACGAAAACACCACCTGCACTCCCGCTCCCTCCACCAATCGTCCCAGCCCCCTAAAGTCCTGTTTGATAGCCTTGAGGCTTCTCTTTTCAACATCGTCACTGCCAGCCTGGACTATCAAAAGCGGGTAATAGTCAGAGGGGCGAACCAGGTTTGGAAGCTTCCTGGTAATGTCTCTGACCCTGGCCCCAGGGAGGCAGCAGACTTCCCTATGTGTGGGGTCAGGCCGACAAATAGGGCCCTCTGTTCCCCTGAGGAGGGAGTCGCCCACAACAATCACCCTTCTTTCTTTCTTGGTGGAGGCAGTCCTGAGACGTGGAGTCAACTTCCTCACCTCAGGCATCCTCCTGGGTAGGCTTCCTACCTCATCCTCACCCACCGGTCTCTCCAGCTCCAGGGCCTCAAACCTATTGTTCAAGGGCATCTGGGAAGGCGGCACCGGAAGGGGAGGGCATCTCCTGCGAGGTCGAGCAGGGACCTGTCTCCATTCCTCCTCAACTCGCAGGTCCCCTCCCTCTGCCCGATGGCGACAGGGCAGGGGGTCCACCCCCTTTGGAGCGTCTCACCCTGGTCCCTCTCCCTCCAGTCCTGCAGGGAGTTGCTCCACCAGTCTATCTCCCGCTCGCACTCCCTGATATCCCTCAACCTCTGCACCTCCTCCTTGAGCTCCGCCACCATGCGGACCAGGTCGTCCACCTGCTCGCACCTCACGCAGGCAGTCTCTCTGCCTCCCGCCGATGGCAGCAAGAGGCTCAGACACTCCCCGCATCCGGAGACCTGAACTGCCGCATGTTTGGACGGGCAGTCGGTCTGGGTGTGCACTGACTTCCTAGAGAAAGCACCGTGCCTGGTGGAGACCATTGCAGCCCAGCTGACGGGAGAGTGCCGTTAGAGGAGTTGTCCCTATGGGCGGGTGTGAGCGCTCCGCCCTTCCTGCCCTTCCTGCCCTTCCTGCCCGCGCTCACTGCCTCGCTAACTGCCGCGTCACTCCCCCCGTGTCACTCCCTGTTTGCCGGCCCTGTTCGCCGCGCTCCTGGTCACTCGCGCTCCCTAAGGGCTGCCTTTGAACGGCCAGGGGGAGGAGAGTTATGACTCTACTCAAATAAGCAGGTCCTTCCAGTTAAAGCCCATCAGGACTCTTCTCTTTCCTCAGCTGTCTGACACATGGGAAGTGTTGAGACTCTTAGCCATATGCAGATTTTGGTGGCTGCAGAAAAGATAGTTGCTTACAGGATTGTCAATTATAGAACTGCTGTTCCAATACAGTATGTATAGTAATAATGGCAGCTGTAGTCTAACCACTTTGTTGTATCCTGAAGTAATTGATTTTGCTTGTTGTATTGGGTCTCCCTTTCTTGCAGCATCTCCATAAAGCAGACTGCTGTGTGGAGTTGATAGAATCTTGCTAGCTTTGGTCCAGACAAAGCAGCAGACAAAACACAGACGAACAAATGCAGCTCAAGATCACTTCATCTGTTTCTTGGAAGTTTAACATTTACTTGGATAACTTAACACTATATTGGAAGCTATGCTGTGAACCTACCCTAAAGGAAGTCTAAGAAAATGCATTGTTTGCATATGGTCTGCAATGGAGAGAAAAATTCTGTTCCAGATTAACAGCTTCAGACCATTAGGATGTCAAAAGCATTAAATAATTCTGTTGGATGCATATTGAAGAAATGGGACCTACAGAAGGTTAGTTGAAGTTCTCATGAAAGCATAGGCAGTCAAACAAAACGGTGAAAAATAATAGCTACATATTCTGAGATATTCAGTGTTGTTTGCAGTGATTTTACTTTAAAAAAAAAAAAAAAGAGGATCACAGGAGCTCAAGTTCTTGACAGGTAATCAATCATTTGTTTCATGTTTATAGCTAATTAGTACAACATAATCCTTGTTAAGAATGAGATTCTTCATTTTGCGTACTTAACTAAGATTGATTTGATAATGACGCAGGAAAATGCCAGCATATGTGGTTCCATCTGGGTATTTTCACTCAGATTTTTATATGTGGGTATGTGGCAACTATATTTACTTTTTGAGTGATGCAAGTGGTAAATTTTGCTGTTGAAAAGATTGCATCCATGGACAGAATGTTTATTGTCTCCTGTGATCTCGGTAGGTCAGAAAAAAATGTTCTGTTCCTGTCAGTGTTTGAAAAATAGATATACTGCATGTAACTGATAAAAATAAATAAAACAGTGCATGGTTTACGGCACTAGAGGTGGCAGAAAGATAAAAGCTGGAGAAAACAACAAAAAGTAGACTTCTGCCTATTTGTTGGCTTGGTCAGAAAAACAGGATACCTTTCAGCTGTAGGTCTACTTAACAGCTTAAGAAAAAAAAAATGCAGAACACAGAAATTACAGAAGAGCTCACCAGTTCAGCTAAATTATTCAGCACTTAGAAGGCAAAAATAAGTAGCTCTGTCTGTAAGTATCTGTGTCCCAGTAGCTACAGAGGTTTTCATTACTGCCTAAAATTCTGGCAAAGGACTGGTCTTTACTGTTGGTTCTTGCTAATCTTATCAAGCTGAAAGACTTTGGATGGCAGTTGTCATCTTCAGTGCATATAATTCCCAGCTGGTGAAATTAGAACATCAGCAAAGGCAGCAGAGAAGGCATCGCTATTCAATGCAGTTTCACTGCCTTACACTAAAAATGAGTGGATGTGCCCAAGAGTCCTTTCATCAGTTTTGAAATTCATTAATTTATTTCATTAACTTTATTTCTTCAGAAGTGCCTTTATCACTCTGATCCTTTCTTTCCTCACCTGGTGTTTCTTAGTCAGGAAGGGACAAAGGAAACAACATAAATTGTTGCAACACTTACAAGAATCTAGCCCTTGTCAGTGCACAAAATCCTACCTAGTTCTATATATGTTTGCTGGGAAAACAGAACTGTTTCAGAAGAATTAAGTACATTCAGAATGTTTTCATCTCTAAGATGAAATTAGTACTAGGTTCTGTGTACAAACAAGCTGGGTCTTGAGTGAGATGGACATAGTTAGTAGGCCATCTCCTCCTGACACCTAACCAGTTTCTAGTTATTCTCATTATTAGGTGACTAAATTTATGAAATTTGCACATTATTCTTATGGCAAAGACCCAGAAGAACACCAGAATGTCACTCTGCTTATTTTCAGTAGTGATTCTTGCTGATTCATGCTGAAAGGTGACTCTCTTGACATTCATGAGTTATACTGTAAGGAATATATACATATTTTACTTTTCTTTGGCAGGAGACAGATGGAGGCAAGATTTTCAGTCTCAAGTTGCTAGACATATACCCCAGATAACACCCAAACTATTGTAATGTTCTTGAATGTTAATACTTGCATTTTGACCTTTGTGGGCAAACACAAGCTGTAGATCTGTCCATCCTGTGACTCTTATCTGAAAAAACTGATATGTTCTTCATGATGAAGGAATAGCCTTTAGCTTGAACCAATATTGGCAGAATCTGTGTTAGGATCCCAGAATCTGAAATAGGGCACTGGAGATCTAGAAGCAGTATTATTTGTCACTGTTTCTAATGAAATAACTAGGTTGGTAATTCAGCTATTAGACAGCAACATAGACCAGAAGGAAGATCAATTAAAAAAAAAACAACAAAAAAACATAAAAATCACCAAGTCTTGCCAAAAATGTAATATCTATCACAGCTGACCTGACCAATGCAGAATGCTGCCTTCTTTTTAAGATCAATACTCCTGTTATCTTCTAAATGTAATTTAACATTATTAAAACAGAGAACACCCTTTGGGCATGAACTTCTGCAGAGCACTAATAGCTTAGAAAAAAAGTCTGTATAATATCTGCCTAAAATAATAGCTGAGGAACAAAGTCTTAGTGGCTCTCGTAAAGGCAAGATAATACATTAACTCAGAACTGAATCCCATGTCTTACATCTTCTCACACTGAGCACCAGTGAAGTTCAGGCATACTTAACACTAAAACAAAAACGAACAAACAAACAAGAAACAACAACAACAACAAAAACACCACAAAACCAAAACTAAAACCACCCTAACTGGAGAAAACACAGAGGTTACATTTCTAAATGTTATTGTAGTTCTTTATAACAAGAGCTATGATTTCAAAGTTTAATCTGTTTTTTAACAAATATGCCCCATGTAAACAAAGATGAGAGATCTGATACAATGAAAGAACTTTTTCTTTTGCCCTCTGCAGTGGTACAATTAACAAAGTCTCTACAGTGAAGGTGGTGAGGGGTTACCTTTCATCTCTTAAATAGTTCAAGCTGGTTATTGAAGCCAAATCAATATTCAGACTGCATAGAAACAGTATTGCTTGTCATAGAGCATGACTGGTTGACTTAAAAAGATAACATTCTGAAGAATTAAATATATTTTTACCTTTTCTAATTGATATTAGTGCTTGTCTGTACAATTCTTACAGTGTAATTTAAATATCAATATAATTATTGTGATTGTATGATTTTCAGTGATATTATTTAAAAATAATTATGAACAGCTACTAATTCCTACTACAAACAGAATTAGATGCTAATGTGGCTTATTTCCCTTGTTATATGGCATTAGCTATAGGTATAAGTACTGGTAAAACTGTGTAAGTATTAAGGGAACTGTTGGAATATGCATGTCGGTATACATTCAATTAAATAGAAGTGTATATAAGCTCAATAAGTGTATAAGTTCAATTGAAGTGTAGCAGCACACCTGAATCTTCTTTCTTTCCTTACCAAACCACATTTAAGACAACAATCTTCTTCGTAAGATTGGTAATCTTCATCATTTTCCCTTTGAATATGAAGGCTCTTCCTTTCTTTGACTGGAGGCACTAGAGTTTGTGACTACTTGAGTTGGCTTGTTCATTATAACCATTCATTAAGCACTAAGTATGTTGAGAAATGCACAAAAAGTACAATTGTGTACAGCATTCCTGCTGGTAAGTTAGTACCTTGTAAGAACACCAGAGAAGGCAGTCTTGGAAAATGACCCTCTAAAAATCCACCCATCAGAAATGTGTCTATCTTTAAAGCTTAACAACTAATTTATGTGATTTGTATCAGGAAAGTGACAGAAGAAAAAAAAAAAAACAAAAAAAAAAAACAGGGGATGGAAATGGGCTCAGTAGTGTAGGAGGATACGGAGAGTTGTGAAATTATTTTGATGAGGAGACTTAAAATATGTAGTGCAATATGCAGCAATGGCCTGGGTACATGAAGGATTGGAGAAGCAAGAATAGCAATTTAAATGGCAAATTATGCTGAAACAGCTAAGGCAGTAAGTGATGATGACATTTTGGCAGCTAAGTTCATGATTAAATTGCTTGACACATTGTTAAGGATTCTCAGTTGTCAGTATTTTGTGTTATTTTTTTCAGTCTGAGACCTACCTGTGGCCTTTCCACGATTATTTCAGCACAGTCCCTTTCTTCCTTTCTTTTTTTTTTTTTTTGCCACAGAGAATGAGGAAGGATGCGTGGTGCTGAATAATAGAGGACTTCAACTCTGAATTCAGTATTCAGGGAATTATTTGGTCTTTTCTGAGGAAGCTGATGTGAAGGGACCACAGGAGGAAGTACCCATAAAGGTGCATGCATATACTAGATAGTTTCCTGATCACTTATCTCACCACAACAGTGACATCCTTAGGGTGGGGACACTGCCATTCTTCTAGAAGCCCTGATTTATCAGGAGGAAAGCTCAGCTATTTGCAGAAAGGCCCAAGACCTTTCTTCCCTTTGCCTCATGCCTCAGAGATTCAAAAGGTTTTCCTTTCTTCATAACTGCTTCGTCAAAACTTCTTTCAGAGATAAAATATCTGTAAATTTTGAAGCAAAGCAAAAGTACTCCCCCCTCTTTCTTTCCCAGGAAAAACATAAATTGTGAAAGTAAAATAACTGTGGGAATGGATTTATTTATTAAAAGTAAATGTAATTACATCATGAGTTAGAAAAATATGTAAGGCATATGCAGTTCTGCATTATATATTATTAGTATTAGGTATAACATAGAAAGGCTTACTTATATTTATGAAATAAGTACAGATCCTTTTCTTTTCAGTAATGAAAAAAATAGTTGCTATTAGCAATGGAGATATTCTGCATATGAAATATGAATTCATATTCATATGCATATGAATATGTATTAACCAATGGCATTTCTTAACGTAAAGAGAAAATGAGATAGCTGGAAATGTAATGCCTGAATTGTTGATTTATTAATAAAAGGATTTTTTTTTTGTAGTCTCAGAATTAAAATGTAAATAGGCACCCAACAATTCAAGTTCAGAATTTAAGATGTTAGTAAACTGGAAAATGAACAAGATATGTATTGGCATAGTGAATTAGAGAACTGAACTGTAATTTGGTGAAATGAATAAAGGGACTGTAACTTGCTAAAAGTGTAAGTTTATGAAATAAAACAATTTTATTTTCTGTCCTCATTACTTACAGAAAAAGTGTTAAAGGACTAAACAGCAGCACATATAATTCTATTATTAACATGTTCTAAGATTTTTTAATTTTTCTTTTTGAAGCATACATATGAATTAAAGCAAAAAATCTTTAAAAAAGGATAAATTTTCACATTTCCTAATGGCTTTCCATATTGGCTGATAGCAGAAAACTGCTGGAGAAGCAGGTGGAGGTTTTTTCGGCATAGCCTTTTAAAGAACCGATGGACTGAGCAAGGAGCCCTTAAAAGGGATTTGGCAATTGATGGGTCATCAGGGTGTGCATGCAGAATTGGTGCGACACAGTCTGTTTCCCTTGCTGGTGGAAAGGGGGAGTCTGCAGCAATACATCTTGGAGAGGACAGACTGTGAACCACAGTATCTTGGTCCATAGCCAGAAGGAACAGAGAGCAGCATGTTTCTTGGTCAGATGGAAGTAACAACCCTTCAGTTTCATGGAATTGCCTATTTGGCTGATGTTTATTAACACAATTCTTCTTTAATATTTTAAGCCAAAAATTATGAAAGGTAATACTGAGACTCAATACAACTCAGCAAAACAGAGGGTTGGCCATCAGGCTTTGCTGTTCTCTGGAAAGACAGCTTCTCCCAATGCCAGGAGTGGGCACGGGGCTTGCAGAAATTCTGCCAGGGGTAACAGCAGTAGAAAACTGTGCCACTGCTAAGTAACATGCGCTGTCTGCAGCACATTTGGGCTTCATATATGGGGGGTGCAGGAGTCTGTCAGTCTGAAACAGAAAAAGCATGCTCGAGTGTTTAGTGAAGGTATAGGATGGACTATTTGGACGGTGGGAAATGAGTGTTTTCTTCCTGGTTTGCACCCTTGGTTTGCTGTTCTCCCCCTCAGCCCATACTTACCACAGATCTGGTGAAGTTACAGCCAGAGGGGGATGCACACTCCTGGGATCTCTGGAGAAGAAGGGCTGAGAGCCATACTGCTGGCAGCATGGTGTGCTTCCATAGTGACGGCTGCCAAAGTATTGCTGCTTTTCACCTGGGGAAAGACGTTTCTGTTTTTCCTCTTGCAGTCTCTATCTCTACTTCAATTTAACATGATTTTTAACATAATTCTTATCAGAAGGTAGCTTATGACTGCTTACAGCTTCTGTGTCTGTTATCCATCCAAAAATATTTTCAGGTTTTGATTGTGACCTTTTAAAATCATTGCCATTGTATATATATGTTCATGGAAAAAATGTGAAAAAAATCATTCACAAATATAAGCTCTATCTCTTGTGTTCAGAAAAACAGAATTCAGCAGTGTCAGGAGCATGCTGAGAAAATACAGTTTTTAATAGCTCTGTGGATGACTGCATTGTAATACAATTCACTTTCATCCCTATAAACAAACATTAAATTTGTGCTTATGACACAATGAAATGACAGAATAAAATCAAACTCTATAAGTGAGAAATGTGTTTCAGCTACAGGCAAAACTGAAAGAAAACTTTAATCAATATAATCACAAGGAATTTGACAGAGGATAATTATAAAGAAGTAGAAAGATGTCAGAGCTCATCCTTATATTTTTATTGCTTCAGATTAGGTATGAAGCAGAAGATTGCACAATAAAATGAAACGATTTTAGGGGTTGTCCCTAATACAGTGTATTTATATTGTAGTATTAGATATCATTTAGTTCCTCACGCTCATGAAATCCAAAGAACCCCCTCTTTCACTAACAGTATTTAGACGTATTAGTCATAATCACTGCAAACTAAAGCCATAGCTGGGCATCAGAGTAAAGAATAGCCTACTTTTGAGA
Organism: Anser anser; assembly: GCF_964211835.1. NCBI lineage: Eukaryota > Metazoa > Chordata > Aves > Anseriformes > Anatidae > Anser > Anser anser. Next base: position 31,174,400 of record NC_139724.1, read on the forward strand.
CATACTATATACCACCAATTCCTTTCCATTTAAAAAGGAGTGAAGATCGCTTAACAAATATGAAATTAGTCATTTATATTTGGTGTTTAATCATGGATTATACTGTACCAAGTCACTTAGGGCTAAATTTTATGACCCTTTTCTGCCCTCACTGATGTAAAATTGTGCTAAATCAATAGAGTCACACTAGGGTAAGTAAGGTCAGGGTTAGGATTGATTCAGACTTCAGAACTATAGGGAAAATTACTGTTGTGTTTAATAATCAATTTGGGACAGGATCAAATTTATGCATTGCTTGGTGCCAGGTTTTACTGCATCTGCTTTGCATATCCTAAGGCTCTGGATTGCGTAATGGGACCTTCTGCAATGCTTCCCTGAAGTAGTTGCAAAAACTGGACATAGATACAAGGCCTGGCAATAGTTGCTATACCAGGCAATTACGTAGTCACTTTTTTTTTTTTTTCCCCATCCTGTGTCTCTCGGTGTTCATCACTGCAGTAGCTGAACATAGTACACATGGAGAAATTAGCTTTCATATGCAAGGCAAGAAAAGAATAACTCAAACTAGGGAACGGAGCCACTGAAGGACTGCCAGAAGGACCATGGCAGAGGAGCGACCAGAAGGGATGTTTCCTACTCTGGGCTGTGCACAGCTTGACAGTACCTCCCGCCTTTCAGCAAGGTCATTACCCTTTCCAGAGTGAAAGATTACTGGCAGAACTTCTCACATTTAATTGCTGTCAGTGTCAAGCATGTTGCCGAAAGACTGTGTGATTTTGCAACTCAGGAGAGGCCCAAGAAGAGGAAACGCTCAGAAATTAATGCAGCTGGTTGCAGTGAGGTGTCACAAATCTCAGCAAGAGTGACAAGATTTGCTCCTTGAAGATAGCCCAAGAGTAATTCAAACCAATTTTGGGAAAGTGTGTGTAGGAGTTGTGTGGGAGAACATAAAATGTTTTGGTGAAGTGTGGTCATTTCTAGCTTGGGATCTAGTTGATCTTGGAAAAAGGATATTTAAAGGTAAATGAATGCTGATAGTTTGGTTGAGTAATTGGATGGATACTGCTGTAGTGAGCCCAATATTAGACATTACAGATTTTTTTTAATAATTTGATTTGATTAACAATGCCTTCTAAATTATGTCAAGTCTATTTGCATTTTCTCTTAGCTTCTCTAAAAAGTCTAGTTTCTCTAGAGTACAATTAAGCCATAGGAAAGTCTTACAGATACAAAACAGAAGCCTTATATTGATTTTGGTCTCAAAATCCTTCCAGTCAACTATCAATTACCCCTGAAGCACACGTGCTCCATAGATACCTCCATTTATGATGTGTTCTTAAAGTCTGCTTCCCTGGACATCCAAAGCATCTCAGTTTTGATGTGGTTTTGAACCTTCCCCTTGTCTTCCCCACAGTGCAGGAAAGGAGACAGGATTCATGGGCTGAGAGAGACCCAGCAGTCAGCAGCCTGGCAGGCTGCAGGTTTCTTCTGGTTCTCGCATACAGACTTCACTCTGTAAAGCTATTTTAGTATATAAGAATTAACAGTGACTGTGTAAAATGAATGATCAAGCATGGTTACTGGAGCCCATTTCTCCTCTCAAATGAATACCCTTCCAGCAGCATGACACACTTTTCCTGCCCAAAGCAACCTGAGGTTTTTGGAGTGTAGAGTTTCAATGGGTGAGGAAAACAACGCCCCTCAAGCAGCTTTTGGTCAAGAGGTAATAGCACTTTCCAAGAGCACAGGTGTGGATTTAGACCCTCTTAGGGCAGCTGAACCTGGATGTCCTCATTCTGCATTTGCAGCTGTGCTCTGGCTACTGAGCTCTATTTTATAAAACAGTTGTTTGCTTCTCCATTGTGCATTAGAAGAACAGAACTATCTCTTGCTCCAGCTTTTTTATTTTATTTTTTAATAAAAGGTGTTCTTTATTCAGAATTTTGAGTCATAACTTCATGTCTTGGGAATAACACTGGGGGTTACACTCAGCAAAGTGCTTAAGCCCAAGAAAGGGCTGGGGTTTATTAAACACATTTCATTGCTTCCCTTGTTAATAGAGCACTGGCATCAACAGATTCTTTTCTAACTCACCCAATTTATCATGTATCCAGAGTTCATCATTTTTTTCCTGACAGCTCGGAGCCTCAGAAATAATAATACAAACTGGAGTTAACTGTGGTGCATTTACACAGCCAATAACTATCATTACATATATACTATATGTAAACCAGACATCAACTTACCAAATAATTCAGGGATTCATTTAGAAGTGAAAAATCATCATTAAAAAAAAAAAAAAAGAGTAAAATCAAAGTTTCCAGAAAGCAAGATTTTTCTGTTTCAAGTATTAAAGAAGCTAAGTGATTTCTCAGAAAATTCTGATGAATACTTTCATGTCTCCATCTGTCAGTGCTGAATATTTTGCTACTTTACCTTTACTAGTGGTTTCTCAACTTAATTGAAATAATTTACAGGAAAGGACTGAAGTCACTGCTTTTACAGCTATTTATCCTGAATTTTCTCTTTGCTAGTTTCAGCTAGTGCTTTTATGCCCTCCATTAATAAGCTAATGTAGTGGGTTTACATGGCCAGGTTTTGGTAGCAGGGGGCCATAGGGATGGCTTCTATGAGAAGGATCTAGAAGCTGCCCCATGTTTGGTAAGGGCCCCACTGGTGACCAGAGCCGAGCCAAGAAGCGATGTTGTTTTGTGCCTCTGTGAGAGCATATTTAAGACAGGGGAAAAAAAAAACGCTGCACCACACAGCAGCTGGGAGAGTGAGAGGAGTGAGGAACAGCCTTGCAGGCGCCAAGGTCAGTGAGGAAGGATGGGGAGAGGTGCTCCAGGCACCGGAGCAGAAGTCCCCTGCGGCCTGTGGTGAGGACCATGGTGAAGCAGGCTGTCCCCCTGCAGCCCGTGGAGTACCACGGTGGAGCAGGGTTCCACACTGCAGCCCATGGAGGAGACCGTGGTGGCGCAGGTGGACCTGCACCGACGGAGACTGGGGCCTGTGGAAGACCCCTGCTTCACAGCCTGCTTCACCATGGTCCCCACCACAGGCCGCAGGGGACTTCTGCTCCGGTGCCTGGAGCACCTCTCCCCATCCTTCCTCACTGACCTTGGCGCCTGCAAGGCTGTTCCTCACTCCTCTCACTCTCCCAGCTGCTGTGTGGTGCAGCGTTTTTGTTTTTGTTTTTTTTCCCCTGTCTTAAATATGCTCTCACAGAGGCGCAGAACAACATCACTTATTGGCTCAGCTCTGGTCAGCAGTGGGGCCCTTACCAAACATGGGGTAGCTTCTAGATCCTTCTCATAGAAGCCATCCCTATGGCCCCTTGCTACCAAAACCTGGCCATGTAAACCCACTACATTCCACCCCTCACCTCAATGAAAAGCATATTTAAGAATAATCACAATATACTCTTACTTAACAATCATTACAATCTTCACAAACTTCACTTACATCAAAAAGAAAAAGAATTCCCCACACCAAAATAAACATAACATCATCACAACACTGACAAAGTGGACAATTTACACACACACACCACCCCTCATCCCTTCATCACACTAACATGAAATATATTCCTTCACAATTACTGCTTTCTTAGATTCGTCACAACTTTTATATTCATAACAATCATCCAGTCCATGTTTTGCCCATTACTTCTCTCAACTATCATCCTTATCTCAAATTCCTCAAGCCCCACGTTGGGTGCCAAAAAGGACTGTGGTGGAGCTCGGCCACCCACCCAAGTAAAACCACCACAGCTAAATAACGCATTTCCTTCCAGAAGCAAAGCTACATAGTTTCTGCTGAAAACCCATCTCTTTCTTTCTCAGAATAATTTATAATTTGTAATATTTCTTCTAAAGCTCTCTGTCTTGTTTTGGATAACTTTAGCAGAAAAAAACCAAAAACATTCATTTAAATATTTTTTACTGAGAGATAAATTACAAATTGTATCTTTTTTATGTTAAGACTCTGGTTCACATAACATACTCCTAGTTAGCTGTATCATATAACTCTGCAGATCACTTTGTCTTGACTTTTTGCAGTTTGGTGTGATTGTTTCAACAGAAACACCATAGTCCCCTGCTGAGCAGACAATTAAAACTCTTACCCTTCACTGGGCAGTGAATGGGAAACTTAAGTCTTGCACTGAAGGTATTAGTAAGGACTCCAGTGAAATGTTGTGGACCCAGTGGTTTGTCAAATGAAAATATATGGGATTCCTTAGGACAGACGTGGTCTGTGTATACAACTGTGCAAAAGCAGATGGAGCGGTTTGCAGTGTAGCTGTGAAGTGCATACAGTGCTCAGAGATACATACATCCCTCTGTTACTGACCTGCTCTTCCAGAAAATGGAAAAAAAATGCTTAGTGATGCTAGTTTCTATTGATTATACACTTAATCTGGGGTTGGAGATCAGAAATATTTGTGTCTACTACAGAACCCAAGGTTTTAGCCTCCCTTAATGTAAGAAAGAATTTCTTAAAAGCACTCAGTTTGGCTGGATTGTCCTTCCCATGGTAGCACCCTGGGGAGAGCAAAGCTCAGTAAATATCAAAGTCCAAATCTTCAAAGGCTATCTAAATTCCTAATAACACTCCAGAAACATAATCTCCCATGAGGGATGTAATTTTTAATACCTCCAAATTTCAGTCTCTGAAAAGGTTGACAGATTTCCCTTTTCCTTGAAAAATAATGAAAAGCAACATAATCAAAAGCACTAGAAGATGAACTAGTAATAAGTGTCACAAATGTGGTACTTTAGGAACTTTTTTGTTTAGATTATATGCTTTCCTTAATATGTATATTAGGAACTTTTTTGTTTAGATTATATGCTTTCCTTAATATGTATATATATAAATGGGTTATTGTCTTAGGCAGAATGATTATTCTGCAAACCCAGAAAACAAAATGCCTGCAGCTAATCTGGCGTTTTAACCCGTAACTGATATTTTGACTTGAACAAAGAATTTGTATCCTGTTTGGACTGGGATTTCTGCTGTTGTGTTGTAACTCAGTTTTAATGGCACTACATTAGTAATTCAGAAACATGCATAATTTAAGTGCCAGGTACGAGAAAGAAGAGAATATCTCAGTTACAAGAAAATTGGGGTGCTGGTCAACAGTAGGCTCAACCTGAGTCAGCAGTGTGAACTGGCAGCCAGTAGGTCAAACCACATTTTAGGATGCATTAAACATATCATAGCCAGCTGGTCAAAAGAGGTGATTCTCCTGCTACACTTAGTGTTGGTGTGGCCTCACCTTGAATTGCGTGTGCCATTCTGGGCTCCACTATATAAAAAGGGTGTTAAGGTACTTGAAAGCATACAGAGGAGGGCAACAAAGCAGGTGAAAGGGCTGAAGGGTATGTCCTGTGGGGAGTGGCTGAGGGCACTTGGGTTGTCTCACCTGGAGAGCAGGTGGCTGAGAGGTGGCCTCCCTGTGCTCTGCAACTCCCTGAGGAGGGAAGCACAGAGGTAGGTGCTGGTCTCCAAGGACAGGACACAGGGGAATGGGACAAAGCTGCACCAGGGGAGGTTCAGAGTGGACATTAGGAAACATTTAACATGAGGGTGGCCAAACAGTGGAGCAGATTTCCTAGATGGGTGGATGACGCCCCGTGCCTGTCAGTGTTTGAGAGGTGTTTGGACAATGCTCTCAATAATATGCTTTAACTTTTCTTTAGCACTGAAGTGGTCAGGCTAGATGATCTTTGGAGACCTCTTCCAACTGAACTCTTCTATTCTATTCTAAATATCTGCAAAGAATAAAAAATGACTGCATACTTAGAAAAGCCTGGTGACAAAATATCTTAAAAAGAGGCAGAGTGGGGCATAATATCACAACTAGCTCAAGAGAGATTGGCACAAATTCATTTTAATTTGTACTACCTTCTGGCTTGTCAGCTTGCATAGGCTCATTGGCCCTGCATTGAACCAAGGCTTTATATGATCCATTTTAATTCAGGACACCACAGGCAAGATCACATATATGTTGAAAGATTGTCACAGCTGGCAGACAGTGATAAATATGAAATGCAAAAAGCTTACTAATTTTGCAGACAGCCTTGCATTGTGCTTATTTGGCTTGCATTACTGTGCTGCCGTACAACAAGTGGCAGCACAATTAATCATGAGCATCACAGGGTAATTTGTTATGACAGAGAGCCATGTGTGCTCATTAAAGACAGCTTCTCTTTTATCCTTTTATACGATGCGCCTCCCTTTGTGATTCTCATCAAGGAAATGGATTATACAACAGTGTGAAATATTTCCAGGACTACTTGAAGATAAGGGCTCATGGGTGGTGGTTCAAGGTACTCTCAAGTGCAGGTGGAGTTTTAGACCATCTATCCTGCTTAGCATGCAGGTGATGGGGGACCCAGAGAAGCTGTACACAGTCATGCAAAATGAGGATTAAAGAACTCCAAACAGGTACGGTGATCAAATCTGTATTGTTTGTCAGTGCCTGCTGACACTAAGCAGGCATCCTGTGGTAAGTCTTTCAAGATCAAGAGAGAGCAGACCACCTCCCCTTCCCTGCCCACCCCACCTGCCAGAGAGGAGGTTTATTAGCAGAGGATGTGTGGGATATGGGCACTGATATGTAATTTCGCAAATCATTACCCTACTGATCAATCACTGCATTTATCAGATGGCTTTTCTGTTCTCTGTGATCAAGTTTTGTGGCAGTCTTCTTTCTTGCTGGCACTGCATCGCTGCTATTTAAGGCTAATGCTAAGATTTTAGCTTTTCCTTTTTTCCTTATAACATTTATGGCATAGCTGGGCTCATGTACTGATCCCCTTTAGCTATCTAATTGCTGACCTCATTTGCTAATTAGGCTAAGTACATGTTAGGCATAAACTGTAGCAATCTAACCACTCACCTCAAGCATTACAGTACTAACAGACAAAAGGCATATTTATGGCTCTTCACCCAGCTACATAAATACATTTTTTGCAAGCTTTTTTAACATCAAATTTTGAATGCCTAAGATACAAGTGTTTATACTAATGATAAAGACCAGGTTTGTGATGCAGATTCAATAGCATAGGCTATTTCTAGTAATTTATTTTCTGAGTTCAACAAAATACAAAGGTGTCTAATTGATGCACCATTTAGTTCATTTGTTTGTATTCAGTAGCAACAGAAAAGAACAGCCTAAATTTTTGAATGAGACAGTATTATTATTATTTTTTTTAAATGTTGTGAAGGACTAAAGTGAGATAGAGATGATAAATAATGCTGCCCAACATCCATTTTATGTCAATGAGTTATAGCGAACATAGGAGTTTGACTTCTGATTCCACACTTGTAATTTCTGGATAAATACTAGAGTATTGTTAAAATATCTCTCACTTCATATTCACTCTCTACGAAATTCTGACATTATTACATATGAATACACATGTGTAAGGGAAAGCTTGTAAAAATGTACTTATAGTGGAGCCACTTAAAATATGTACTGTTCTGTAAGAATTCATTTTTATACAATATTCTTACTATTGGAAAAATCCACCAGAAGTAGAAGGATATTTCAAAATAATAGACTTTTCAAAGTCATTTTTGGACTTTATTATCATGTGCTTTGTGTGATAAATGACAGATGTCCAACTGCCTTTCTTGTGCACATATCCTTACTATTTGCTCTTTCACTGCTAACCCACCTCCTCACGGTTTATTTTAGCATTCAAAATGTCTGACAGAGGAGCTTCAAACACACAAAATAAACAAACAAACAAAAAATGATAATTCACATCAAACTGACAGACCCCTCCCAAAATGTCCCCTGATTATTAATCTGCCCTTTCAAAAATATTGCTTCCACTAGTCTGAGACCTACAGTGAGTAATACCCAACCCTGCTCCAGTAATAGGATTAGCAGAGCAGGGTATAATACATCATGTTCTGCTGGGCTACCTGGGCAAACCTCACCCTAGCAGACCACCCTCCTCTTGCCTGCCTAGCCTTTGGATATTGAAATCTGTGAGATTTTGACAGGCTCTGCAGCAAAATGCATTTGCAGGTAATTTAGAGAGCTCAAAGCATTATTGGTTGAAATTTTCTGTAGCTAAATGGTATCATTATTGCCTAGAGGGAACATTGTTAGGTTTTAACTCTTTTAAATCCCGCACGAATACTGAAGGTGAGAAAAAATGGGGTATATATTTGAATATCGATGAGAACAGTTCAGACTCGCTTGCTTTAAAAGCTTGGTCAGACATCATATTCTGGAGCTGGTAATTAATCAAGGTAGCTAATATTCAATTACCATGAAATAGACTTTTTTTTTCCTTTTTTTTTTTTTTTTTTCTTTTAGTGATAGTGCTGCCACCTCACAGAATTGTCTGTTTCTGTTCTTTGGCTAGCCTTTGACATCAATGCTGCTTATGCTCTTGGAAGAGATAGAGAAACAGGAAGATGCTCAGATGTTCTTGAATTTCTCAGAGTGGATTTACGTATATTTATATTGAAATGAACAGGTAGATCCCTGAAGTCAGAGGCAGTTCTTATGCTGGGAACAGTGAGATCCATCTCCTGTGGAACTTTACAAACAGTACAGACCTTTGTAGGTATTGTAACACAACAAAAGTAATGACAAACTGTTTACAAACTTATTACAGCATGCAATAAGTAGCAACACCTAACAATTTCTTGCAGCAAAAAAAAAATCATCTTCCCTCCAGGCACTGAAACACTGCAGTCACCAGACATTCATGTGCACTCTCTCGAGGGATTTCACTGACTAGCCCTATGCTCATAAAGACTGGCACATGACAGATCAGACTAAACATGAAAAGAATTTTACCACAAAAAGAAGGTATAAAGTCTTTTACAGATTAATGATTTTTTTTCTGTTTTCTAGCATATCACAACTAAATGTTACTTCCTTTTAGTATTACAGTAATAATAAGTAAATTACACTGGTTTTGTTTTGTAAGATATCATTCCATTAAACCTCCATTGCATTGGATATTTGTACATGCTGATAAACGTTAGAACCACCACTGTCAGAAGTGGCATAAGATTCTACATGTTATTGCATCAGAAATTCTATTATTCAAAGGGGAAATTAGAAAATTAATGTTTTCAATGTTTTGAATCAATCTTACATCCACTTTAAGTTTATTTTTCTGCTGGATAACCTTACATGAAATGGGTTATCTTAGGCTCTCTCTTTAATCTGAATATTCCTGCCATAAATTACATGTGATTGAAAGTAGTTTCATAATATTTTTATGAGATAATCTCATGGTTCAAAACAATCTTCTTATAGTTTTGCCCAACAACATCAGTATATTAATGCATTCTATCATACAAATAGCAGAAACATAAGTGTACAAACATATGGAAGTCACATAACTTTTCCATTTCTCATATCAAGCTGTAATTCTTAAGGAAAATACAAGCTAGGTAATATAAAAGCTGCAAGTCCTACATTGATCCTGCAAAGAAGGAGGTTAAGGTAATGGCCCAATCCTGATCTAAATTAAATGAATGGGGATTTTATGATTCAGATGCAGGTATACACTTTCAGTGTAAACCACATTTCAACAGAAAGGTAGTAAGTAATCTGTAAGAAGTCATACCTGCTAAATCCTACCAGAATAGGAACCTATTAAAAAACAAAACAAAAAAACTAAACAAACAAACAACAACAAAAAACCACACCTTACTTGAAATTAAGAAAACACTGTCACAAGAGTAATGAGAATGGTTCTGATCAGCCAGGAGAAACTGTTATCTGAAAATAGTTATTTAGGTCCAAAAAACTTAACGTTATCTCTTTTCCACTGCACTTTTGTTTGCGTGGCACAAGACCTGAATATATTTGCAGATTCATAGTCATAGAATGAAAGTGTCATCTTCCAGTCATAACTGTTGTCATCAGGGTAACCAATGTACATGTCTGTTCAAGTGTTTCTCCTGATTATCTTCTCGAATCTGTCCTTGCATCCTTCTGAGTGTTTTGACAGCCAGACTTCTGCTTGAACAAGGTTGAGTTCATTCTTACAACAAATGAAAAAAAAAATCTAATTATCTAAAAACAAAAATTAAGCAAAGAAAGTTTTGGCAATGAACAGCATATCTATGCATGCAGATGTGTTTGTGGAAGGGAGAGAAACAATCTCCCTGGCATCTTTCCTCTTGCTTGTGATGTAGCTCTGCAGTGTGTTATTGACTAGTCACAGAACTGATGAGGAATGGGAGAGGAGGGAGGTATTTGGCTACGATGATGATAAAAGAAGGAAATGCCAGAGAATATAGAGACAAACCAATGGCCTTTGATCTGTGCTGGATAGAAAATATAGTCATAATTAAAAAAAAGAAATAAAATTGAGACTTTCATATTTTTTTTCATTTTATAACTGAACAGAAATGAAATATTTCCATTCCTTGTGTGTGAAAAAAAAGAGACATTGCCATTTAACACCGGGTCTGCCTGTTTACTTAGCTATAGCAATATGTGCCAGACTTCAGGGGACCTGGGTCAGATCCTTCACAGTGGTGTGCTACATCCCCAATATGTATTTTAACAGCTGGCCACCCTGCACTTGAAACACTTCCCTATTAAAGCTGTACATCTGTGCAAAATAGTTTGCCTTTGAAAAATTCCAGTGTGCTTGGCGCAGGAGGACTAGGTGAAGGAACATACTTCAAATTGTTTGACAGCGTATAAAAAGCCAGCATCAAGCAGACACTTGGCAATTAAGAAAAATGACTCTGACAGAAGAATTATCAATATTTAAGTGCTGCCTGGTACATATAACCAATCATACGTCACAGATGGTTTTAGATTAGCAACTACATTTCACTTTGTAAAGGTGTCAAAGTGAAGAGACAGAAAGACATAATAGCATCACCTACCCTGATACTACAAAGAATGTGATAACACTGACCAAAATTATCACTCCTTTTCTGCTTTTTGCTTTTTCAATAGCTTCCAGCAGCTTTTCTGCCAAACAGCACCTCCAAACTCATTAATATACTACGGGCTATTGTCCATGACTCCTTGAAGAAAAAGCTCATTAGCCCAATACTATCATCAACAGCACTTCTTTACTTCTGGGAATTTAAATCTAGCACTAGCAGGGAACTAAAAAGTTGTTTTAGCTTGGGAAAATAGTTTTTGCCCTTTGTGATAACTTAGGTATGCATTGCCAAGTATCTTTTTCTCATTCGCTTACAGTTTTCTCATGACATTTTTGAAGATTGAGGTTATGGCTTGGGAATACTCAATTAGTTTTTGTGTACATAAAAATAGAGCTATCCTGCTGAAGGCAACACTCAAAATGCAGTGTATTGAGAACTAACACTTATATAGCGGAATTGTGCTGTTGGGACAAAGTGCAAGCTAGAACAACCTGTCCCTTGAAGGATGATTTGCTATTCCTGAACAGGTTGAACCAAACTTCCTTTTAGTGGTCTGTGACTGATTAGTGGAGATGACCTTTAAAATCTTTTTTTTTTTTTTTGGGGGGGGGGGGGGGCAGGGGGAGAAGGGACAGTGGTTGATCAATGCTTTGTTGTACCTCTGTTGACCTTGCACTGTTCGTAGTTGCAGTAGAGGGCACTCAATCAAGTGAGCTAACTACTGGCTTGACTACTATAACTGCCTAAGAATAACTTACATTCCTTAGCAAAAAAAAGATGACTTTCATCCACAGGATGTGGGCTCTAGGTTGAATCTCCAAACATAAAAAGGATCCAGAGCATTCATGTAGGACTCAGAATTCCTAACTTTTCAACCTGTGGATTTGAAATTGTTCATAAAGGCCCTTATCCTGCCAGATGCTCTGTGAAACCCCTGATAGTGTGCTGGTAATTAATAACATGATAAGAAAACAATGCTCACCTCTAATAATAAATGAGAGGTTCCTTTTTCTTGATTATAACCACTTGGTAGCCAAAAGCAGGTCTACTTCACGGTGGTCTCAGCTGCCTTTAGAGATGACGATGATCTGAATTCAGACATATAAAGAGGCATGCCTTTGAGGAATCAAGCAAAGAAAGCCTTGTTTTCTTAGAAACATTGGTCTCTGGCAAACAATTTAGCTTTTTCTACATGAAGGCTATAAAAAAAAAAAACACAGGTCTGAGGATGGGGAAGTTGGCAATATTCGTAGCCATCACATGAGCCCACGTACAGGGCTACCAGAGACTTCAGGGATGCAGCCACTGCTAGAGCTGGCAGCTGAGATAAAGGAATGGCTGTAAAATGCTTTCTGGCCTAATATCAAGGATCTTGTTCCTTCCTCTTTCGTTGTCAAGTCAACCATTTAATATGGCATTTGTGCAAATGCAACCCATCTCCCCCTCAGATTCAATGAACAATTAAAAAAATCTTTCCAGGCTATAATGGAGTTTGAAACAAAATTGAACTCCAAGAATTCTGATATTGAGGATTTTGCTGTGGAAAAAACCTGGAGGCTCATGATTATCGGTCTGCTGATATGGTGTGTACTTGTTTCCATCTCGGTTTCTAACCTCCAGCCAGTGGACTGTTATATATTGGAGCTGAAGATATATGGTTAATGAAGTTCTCCATCGTTCTTCAAGATTGATGAGGCTGTATAATATGTCCTTTATTGCTCACCAGGCTTTCTTCAATGGCTATAGCTATAGGTAACAAAACATTACAGAGGAAATTGGAATTTGTTTGTTTTGTATAACTACTCAGTACACAGTTTTTCTGCATGAATATGCTGTGCTTCAGTTCTTAGTTCAATCTATATTTAAATGAAACCTTTAGCAGGAAACTTAAATGACTTATTGATGTAAATTGTTTATGGCAATTTTAGATTTAAGTTTGTACGCTGCTTTACAAACCCTGAACTTGATTGAGAGGCCTATATAGCAGTTAGGATTTCCTAACAGGTTCCTGGCAGTGCATAAGCTACCTCGATTTCTTTAGCTATTAAAGATTATCGTCTTTATGAGGTAAGATTAAAGACTGCTTGTGAAAAGAAGATAGATGTTTAAAAATATGTCTGTTTTTATTAGCTGCTGTTCAGAAACCATACAGAATTGATTAGTCTGTGGCATTTTCATGTCTTCCTTTTGCAGAAAATAAAGGGTTTTAGAGCTGTTCCAACTTTTAAAATATTTCAGTTACACATTTCATCTATTGATTCAACTCTGAAGGTTGTAACTGCTGTGGAAGTTGGTTTTATAGTTCTCTTTATGCAGGAAAATATCAATTTACTTAAATACCAATTGCCATTCCTATTTGTGACATCAAAATGATTTTGAAGTTTGAAAGAGGAATTTAGATTTTTCAGAGACAATGAAGGAATTATTGATGAAGTGATGCAATAATAACCCAAGTTTTCTGTTTCACAGGGATGCATTGGCATGAGGGGATGGGATTTTCAGATTGATCCCAACCACAGTGTGCTACATCCACCTAGTGCAGCAACAGAGGTCCTCTGCTCTCAGAAATGACAGTTTTTAAATAGTGAAGCCTGACAGAAGGATGCTCAGAGAGGGTAGAGTGCAATACACACCTGGCATAAAACTAATTTTTAGATTTTACACAGGAGGATAAAATGAATGGAGGGTTGGGAGTGGATTATTTGTAGATGGACTTGACTTCTTATCAATATACCAGGTTATCTCACTGCTTTGACTATGTGTTTAACAGGAAACTCCCATTCAGTATTTTAAAAGTCTCTTTAGAGAGGTATTCATCAATACATTCATGCATTTACTAAATGCTTCTGAAAGCCTTACTTTCTGCTCCCACAACAGTAAGGTAGGACAGCAGCAGAATTTAAACACAAACAGATCACACACTCTAATGGCTTTCTAGAGGCTTACTGTGCTGGTGTTCTGGACCTGCCTGGACAGTAAAGCATCCAGAGCACTTTCTGTAAGAGAATAAAACCTCGCTCATGATCTTTCTTTTGTCTGTATATCATGTATTGTATACAAGCTGTCTTTTCTTCTTTCAGCTCAAGACAAAGGTGTAACAATAGTGTTATAAACTGTCTGCAAATAGGAGGCTTATAGAGCTAGAAATACAAGCACAATGATGATTTTTACCATGAAAAAATATTGGAGGTATATAGGTGGAAAATTATCCAAATCCTTTAGAATGAATGGAAAGATCTACTTTTTCTACTGGCAAAATATACATATATAAACTAATAATTTTTTCAGTAAATCAGAACTTTTTCCTAGGTGACTTTTGAAAGGAAAAAATAGTGTTCATATAAAATAAAGCTAACAAGATCTATTGAGCTCTGCTATGTTTTTTAGGTCTGTGGTATATCTAAACACTTCCAACATACACACACACACAACCAACCAACCAACCAAAAAAGGTGGATAATTACATTTGAAAAGGTAATTTTTTGTGTGTTAATTCTTGGAATGCTTGATTTTTTTTCTTCTCTTGTATACACAGACAGAACTTCATTGAAGCAGTCATTGATTTCCAGTCTTGCCTCAAGATCTGCCAACTCTGAGGCACATACAAGTGAATCCTGCAAAAGTATTGGAAACACTGTCAATTTTAATGTGGTATTTGTAATGATCTGAATAAGTGTGGACATCTTATTAATAATGCTATCATATTCATCAGTGATTTTTATAGATACAAATCAAATGCTCAGTGAACTATCTATTATACAGGCCATCTAAGCAACTGAATAGTGAATGCTTCATTTCCCTGGTAACCGTATGCCCTACTTGCTGTCACTGATTCTTCCAGAGGAACCATATTATGCTGTTGCATCAGCCAAATATAATGTAAAAGCACTTGAGAACACATGAGGGTCATTGGTTAAAACAAAAGAGAAAAGCATCATTTGAGGCTATTTAAAAAGCGAATAGAGAACTTAAATTTAGAAATGTCTTGAAGCCACAGGTGCATCTAATAATTATAGATAATGGATATCAGCATCTCTAAGCAATGTATAGCTCATTTTGAATGATGATTCATTCAAATAAATGACTATCCCATTTATACCAACAGGATTAATACAGGCATATTTGAGGACAGCTCAGGGCTGAATTGTTAATAGCAGTTGAAGCATTTGTGGAAAATAACATGACCATTCCAGTGGTCCACCCTACATCCACAGACAGAAGACATGAGTTCTGCCCTGCCCACAAGCCTGTTGACTTGGGCTTCCAGTTACAGCAGGACATGACCTGCCCTTACTTGTCCCTAGACAGATTGAGACAAATGAGCAACACCATGGTGTTGAAACTGGTTATAAAACCAACATGCTGAACAAGATGCACAAATTCATCACTTGGAAAATGGAAATCAGCCCGTTAAACTAGCTTTACTTCTAAATGATTTTTTTTCCTGTGACATAAGTTACTGAGTAATTTTTAATTTTTTATAAGAGCAGTTGAAAGCAAACCACCATATGCAGAGAGAGATTTTCAGTTCTTCAAACCGTGGATCAGTGTGCATTTAAGTTAGAGGAAAAAGTTGTTGTTAGTGAAACTAGAACTGAGTATTAAATCCTCTAAATTCTTTGAAATTCAATACATTTGTACATGGGATTGAGGGATCCTAGGAACGAAGCTAGTTTACAAAACTGGGTAAATACAGCTCAATGATTCTTTGAATTCATACAAAACAATTTCAGTGGAAGTTGGACCAAGGTACATTCTTTGAAGCATGGGAGATTACAACTGTAACAAATGTTTTGTTTTCTATATAAAATATAGTGGCTTCATGGCATTTGTTATCTTTTTACATATCTTTTATTACTCCAATCATTTAGCCTTAAAACAATAAATCCTACAGTGTATTTTTCACTGGAAGTTGTATAGAGTCATCTTAGGTTGTCCTGAATAATCATCCAAGTCCCTTGTGGTTCAACATGATGCAACATGTGAAAGCAAATTCTGTTGTCATGGCACCTCTCTAATCACTAAACCTGGATGAAAAAATGATAAAAAATAAAAATCAATTTAAGCCTATTTTAAGCACTCTGATAGATATTTTGTTCTCTAAAACTGAAAAAAAGTAAAGTAAGAAGTCTTACTTTGTTAAGGAATTGGGGATTACTTTGTAGAATGGTTTTGCCTCCAGTGTTCTTAAAAGACAAGACTAAACATTTAGGTAGAACAAAATTTCTAAAAATAGCTGGGAGTATTCCTATATTGACATTTGTCTACAGTACTCAAAAGCATATTGCTTATAATTTAGAGAGAACAGTGTCTTGCCCATTTTAGAATAAAATGATAAAGTTAAGAAGGTTCTATCATCTAAGTGGGAGAAGGAAGAGATTTCAAATTCTAATCTGTATGAATTCATGATTTGAATACTTTAAGAAAGCATGCGTCAGTAGATTATAATTGTTCAAGTATGATCAATATAGTTAAATGTTTATTTAATGGCACAGTGAATTATCAGTCAAAATAATAATAATAAAGGGTGATCTTAGTTTCTAGGCTGAAGTTATTAGAAGTATCAACATTAGCAACAACTAACATTAAGAACTAGAATCGCTTACAGATCTAGTCACCTATAATATTCTGTTCTGCCACTGAAAGTGTACTGTTGTGTAGGAAGAATAGCTACAACTCACTGGGCAGAAAAGCCAGAACAGAACAGCACTGGAGCACTTGCTAATGGCAAAATCACTCTCCTGACAGGAAGGTGGGCAGGAAGACGACATTCTTTGGAGAAAAGGATGGGTAGTGGAGGTAAAGCTGAACACCCACATAAGAAAACGATACCGAGTGTTGCAGGACTATGTGCTTTTATTTCTAAACTGTGATGCTAATGCAGAAGTAAGGACCATCTTTTGTACAGTGTGAAAAAAGTCTGTGTAAGCTCAGCTAGAATGGTTGCAGACCCAGCAATATAGCCATACATTGAAGCCTGGATGTGCTTACAGTCCTGACCGTAGCATCTCAGTGAACACAGCCCTGTGTCCTGCTTTTCCTATAAGGTGGCTCTAGGCAGCCCACTCCTCCATTTCCTCTACAGAAAGCCTACTTTCCTACGACTGTGTTCCCCCTCTGTTCCAGGTATCCTGAGTACTTGTTGTGTACAACTCCATTGCAGGATGGAATAAGTGCGCACACTTTTTTTCCCCCTCAACATTTCATAGTTGCCTTTGTATTGAAAAAATATTAAGGGTTATTCTTTTTACTCAGAATTCTGTTCTGCCATTTCCAGAGTCAAGTGTCAGTAACACCAAAAAACCCCTCATAATTGTATTTAAAAGCAGGCAAAGAAACACCTGTTCAGTACGTATCTGTGAGCAACCCTGGTTGACCTGAAACCTCATTATGATGATCCCCTTTTTTCTAAGCAGCAGACAATGAGTATTGCTAAATGGGCTTCATGTTGCCTCCACAGAAAGGGCCAGTACAGCCTCAGAGCCTGTTTCATTTTTTAAGATTGCTGGGGGAAACTTTCTGTGCTGGTGGAGAAGCAACAAACAATTGAAGGCACTTCTATGGCTTGGACCACAGTAAGAGTGTTCTTGAACATATGGGAATTCTTCAATATCTACAGCCTTTGCCTTGGAAAACAAATGTACTATTTTTGACTGGGTTATTCAGATTAAACCACAAGGAAAGGAGAAAAAACAAACAACCCAACAACTCATCAATGCTCAAACCAGCGTAAGGGATCACAACAGCTTGGAGGCAAAGGAGTAGATCCTCTGCAAGCACAGCCTTGGTTTTCTACACCTCCCAGGACCTACTCTGGGAACCAGTCATATAGTTTGATTAAGACAGAGTGTGTCAGGCTCTCACAGAGCAGGAAGAAACCCTGAGGAAAATTATTGTAAAATAAATTTTCTTGAATTCTGTAGAAAATTGAATTCATAGAGCAGTGGCTGCAGTGTCACCTTGTTTTCAAAGGAAATGTGTTTATTATATCAGATTATCTAGAGCACTTAGAAAAATCTAAGGGGGATTAAAATGAGAGATCAATCTGTAAAACAAGACTCAGTACTTGGAAAATAATATTATGTACCTCTATTTGTTATCGTTCAGAGTTTAAGTAGACATTTGGGCTTTCATATGTGAAGTAATTCATTCTTGGATTTCTCTCATTATCTCTTTCCTTCCACATATATATGAGAAGGAGAGAAAGTTAAGTTTCTTTAGTCTCAAAACCTCTTAAATTATTCAGCCATATCCAATGTTGTAATTAAAATGTGCATGGCATCTTTTTCAGCACTGCAATTTATTTTCTAGTAGCAGCAATTAATTTCAAATAATCTCTACAAAGGAGGATAGCAAAATCTGCTAAATGATACTTTAAGCAATCTCACACACCAAAAGTAAATCCCTCTTCTTTCAGATTTACTGAGTTTTTATTTTTCACTCTTTCATTTGCATTTTCAAGAAAGCCTAAAAGTAACTGTTTCATAATTCATTGTAAATCATCTGAGACATTCATCAAACCATCATCTGAACACAAAGCATGCAGATCTGAGAAACATGCTGCAGGTAGAGTAGAGGACAGGTACAAGAGAAGTACAAAGATAAATGAAACCTGAATAGAAACACACAGATGTCAAGGCAAAGCCAACTGTGTTGCTGCAATATAAACAAATTTTCTTCCAACAAACGCTTACACAAAACTTTGCAAAGTATTTTTAGCAGAAACTGAGGAACAGAATTTACACACAAAAACTACCTGCCTGCTCAACTCAAAGGCTCCTCTAGGTTTGCAATCAGAGAATAACAGGGAGATAAAACTACCAGTTATACCACTTTTATACTAAATTTCATATATTCTATATGCCAAGTAAAAAGCAGTTGAAGCAAACTGGAATGGCAAAGCTTTAGATCAAAACATTTTTAAAAACCATAGTCTGAATGATTTAAAATTATGTACACTGATGATAAATTGTCTCAAAATAATCTATAAACAGAAAAAGTGACTAAATATTTCCATAAAATTGTTGGGTGGAAATAATTCAATCAGCACTAGAGAATATTCCTTTGATCTACATAGCTTTTAAAAATGCTTTTAAAAGTGAGTACGAGAACATCTCCCATAAAATAATCTGTGGGAATCATTTTGGTCATTAAGACACATTCAGTGCACTTGGACCACAAAGTGTCCCATTCTTCAGCTGAAGGAGATACAAACATGAAGTCTTTCTACAGTAAGAATAATGTGGACTTCCTTGGGATTGTGAAGAAAATGAAGAGTTAGGGCTGCATCTATAAAGAATTGTAACTATTCCTTTAAAGATTTTTCCTGACTAGAAAGAAGCATTGCCAGTCAAACCTAATCTAAACACAATCTTCTTCCTAAAGTAAGCAAGTAAATCTGTCCACTCAAAGCTGATTTTGCTTCCACTCTTGAAACATGCTCAGCTGTAATCAAACAAAAGATGTTATACTGAATTTCCACTTGGATAAGGATTCAATTTAGACAGTGTGTCTTAGATAGACTGTCCTAAAGATAACCTGACTAGTTATTTTCAATAAAGCAAGAAGCCCTAGTATTTCATCAGATATGATACGACCCAAAAGAAATTCTGTGAAACTTTTAACTTTTTATGAGATGTCAGTGCAAGTTCGAGCACAATTTGCAGGCAATCACTGAACTTTAAGACCTATATCTATCTGCTGCCTACCTTTTTATTTTTCCAAGAGTCCTTTTTATTACTTTTTTTTTTTTTTTTTCTGTGCATGTAACAAACTGAAGTTGAAGTCAATTCAGAACAGTAACAACTTTGGTCTTCCATTGATAGTGATTTGGCATGGGTTGTTTATGTTCCACTTCCTGAATGTACAGACATTGAAAAACTGAAATCCTGATTTGCTTCAATTATGTTATTTTTTCCTCACTAATTAAAATATTACCATGTATTTAGCAATCTAGATTGATTTTAAAGATATATAAATTAATAAATAAAAAAATCTTCCTTTACTAGGACTAGCTGGAAGATTATACCTTGATTAACATTCAACTGGCTTTTGAAAACACATGAAAGAATAGGGGATTTCATATAGGGCTTTCTGCAGCATACACAACACTGAACCACACTTAACTCACCGCTTAAAATGGCCAGTCTGAGATCACCTAAAAACATAAAAAAAAAATCTGTTTCAGGAAGGGAGACACCTCCCCATGGGTGGTGATAGCTGAAACCTCTCTTGGTTCTGGTGACAAAAAAGGTTGGTGTATGCTTTCCACTGTTTTGCAGTTAACTTTAAAATTGTTTGTCACATGCTACCATCTGAACTCTCTTTGGGACGTATTTTGTATTGAATTTTTCCTCTGTTGAAGCAAAATGATAGAAAAGCCCTCCAACCTCTCACCTCAGCACCTTCTCAGCAGTCCAGCCTAGAAAGCAAGCCTTTATCTCTTTGCTGCATGCAGCCGTTCCACTGCAGCTCAAAGGCCGGTTGGAAATTAAGTGCAGTCTTTTGGATACTGGTAGCAGAACACCTTCCCACCACATCCTGAGTCACACACTGTATGCTTCATGCTTATTCACTGATTTGAATCTGATTTGAATGGATGTGCACCTATAGACTTGTAGGTTATACAACTGTCTGTTGGTAAAAGTAACGGGCAGTAATTGTTTGAAATTTTCTACTGCGGTACTGTCACTGCTGTGATTCCCTGCTTTTGTTTATGTACATCAGAAACACTTTCCTGAGGATAAACTAACCCCATCTCAGCTTTAAATTTCTGGTTTCTTACTTGAAAGAACTCATTTTAGATAGAAAATGTTGAAACACTTCACAGTGTACACAATGGGTCTGCTCAGCTGAGGGCATGCCACAGTTCTCAAGAGCTCTCTGTTGAAGGACTGAACTGAGCAGTGTTTATACAGCAAAGATTTCCTTTGCTCATCTCCTTGCATTCCTGGGTTCCACCTTCCCCATCAAAATTTTATATTTTCAGAGAAAATTCATTTTGGAGAAAGAATTGCTGGGTGCAGAGCTTCAGAGTTCTCCACAAAGACTAGCAGCCATATGCTGCTATATGTCAGCAGCCATACTGCAGGCATCTCCTTTCACATCTCCCCCTGTGTATCTGATCTCTGAGCTAGATAAGCCATGTCTAAGTCAGAGGAGATGGGGAAAGCTGGTTAAATTTTCATGCAAATTTACTCCTTTAACTTGAAATGTTGTCAAATATGACTGCTAAATGCTATGCACATCTGTTCTCTAGAAACTGGGAAGCATGACACTCTTTGCTAACTGCTAACACCACAAATGCCTTGTTTATTATAGTGGATTTCTGTCTAATTCATGTCTGTAATCTGAAGGATAAAATTTTAAGTAATCAGTGCTCTCATATTCCTTGGCTCTATTATGTACTTTATGTATATACTGTACACAGATAAATATGTCTGTGCTGATTTTTCCCTAGTGATTGGAAGAACTATTCCTGAAAACCATTGGCTAAAGAACAAAGAAAATACTGTGGCTGAAGATACTCTGCAACATTAACTCCTCTTTCAGGGATGCCTCAGTCACATGCTTCCTCAGGTCAATACTAAAGAGACAATGTAGTCAAACTAATTAGTTTGGTTGCTTGTGAAGAATAGGGGTTTGTTTTCAAAAGCAATGAGAAACTTACAAATTTCATGACAGCAGACATATCTTTTTAAATATGCTTCTCAGGTTTTGTGCTTTGGGAAGTCTTCCTAAGGGAAAGCCTTTTTGCACAGCAACAAATAAGGGAAACAATATCAAATGCCTCATCTAGTAGTAATAGAAGGAAAATGAAGCGGGGAAAAAGTTCAAACATTGTACAAATGTACAATGTAGCATACTACATTTGAAAAGCATTCTTACAAAGTATGCAGGGCGGATGTGGTGGTACAGTAATAAAGAATTAGCCACACTTCTCATTAGTTCCCCCACCCCCCCCCACCCCCATGGAAGCAACAATTTATCATATCAATTAAATTTACTTTTCTCAGGTAACCCCCAAATGATGTTTGTTTGCGCTAAAACATTCCTTTTTACTAATATAGATAAGAAATTAATCTGCAAATCAGTAACATGAATGAGAAGGTATGAACACAAAGGTAAATTGAAAAGTTATTTTTTTTTAAGACACTCACTAGACAAAAGTGATGGTTTGTTTGTAAGAAACAGTATATCACTGTACTTGTGCTTCTGTCCTGTGATCATCTTAAGCATGTCTGTTTTGTTGTGTCTTCCTGTCACACATCCCTTGCATACCAAAAGAGTGCTGCACCAAGATTTCTTTCCACCTTTCAATTGGTCAATCCTATGTTTATCTTGGCACTCCCAAGGAGGAGAAAAAAAGACTTTAGTCAGTGGGAAGAAGCACTGCTCTAGCTGTTTGGGCTTTTGGCCCATCACCAGGGCCTGGCAATCCTCTGCTTGCTACACCCTTCCACCTATTCCACCATTTTTTCTTGACATCTTTCATCCTTGGGTAGTTGCCCACATGGTGCGGTATTCCTGATATGGTGCACATAGTATTTATCTGCAGATTCCAGTGGACCCAAAGGTCCTCTTTGGATAAGTTCAGTCATTTTCTGCCTCTACAACTGGCAGACGTGCAGCACTTCCACAGGAAAGCAGATTATTACCAACACTGCCCACAGAACTTGTTTTGTCGTCAACCACTCTTCCTAGGAGAATGTGTCACTGGTGCTGCATTGTACTCATCTCTCTTTGCCTGGCCTCCTTGAGCCTGAAAATTCTTTAACTCTGCTAGTGTGCATGGGGAAACAACTGGTTGTCTTTCAGCTTTAGTAATCCACATTACTTCAGTTAAGAGGATGTGGATTTACTCTGTGACATACCTTGTTTACAAGCACAGACAGACCTTGCCTTTCAGATCAGGTTACAGTCATGCCATTTTGGTCTTCTTTCTCCTGGAGAGCCTTTGAGATTGAAGTCATCTGGAGTATTCATTGCTGGGTGAATAGGTTCAGCAAGCACAGTTGTGACTGGTACATGAAAAAAATTTACCTCTAAGTACAAAGTCCGCAAGCCATGAAAAGCCATTTTACAATCCTGCTAGTCATATGGTACTGTGAATGTTACATACCCATTCATGTAGTGTATGTATTACTCGAGAGTTTGTGTTTTGGTCTCATAAATGAAAAGCCTTTCATCTAATTTCATCTAGGCTAATTATTTACATTTAGAACAATAAACATAAATATATATTTACAACTATGTATTTATGCAATTCCCAGAACTTAGCATCAACACAAATCCCAAGTCACAACTTAACTTTGTTTCTCTAGGAAATCAACTTTATTATCCAAAGTATAAATCACTTACTACATCAATATTTTCCTGTTAGGAATAAAGTATACATCTCTTATGGTGGTAATATTTCTCATATCAATCTACATGCACAAAGATGTACATCCAATATTATCATGTTTCATTAAAGAGTTTGGAGCTTCCTGTTAGTCTCTTAAGTCTACTTTTCAACTGAACACAGCTAAAACTGCATTGAGTTAAAACATAAAAGTCTTCCCTACCTATAACTTCTATATGCATTAAAGAATTTTTTATTCAAAGCACAATATGCTTCCTTAAACATGCAAACAAGATGAGTCAAGTGAGAAAGAAGCATCATAAAATAAATGATGTGACTGGCCTGAAGCATTTGAGATTACAATTGAAAGATGACATTTTTAGGTAGAATCTTATAGCATCTGCAGTGTCTAAAAAGAATAAGATGTAACCTGGCAATGATAATTCTTAAAAGAATCCTATATCCCTTTAAAATTGCTAAATTGTCTTGTCAGTTACATGCTTGCCTTATGTGAGCTGACATTACCTAAAATGTTTAGAGAATATTGTTGTTCTTACTGATGCTTTTTTAAAAACCTAATCCTGCACGTGAACAAAAAGCTTTGTCATTAGCTTCAGAGAACACAAAACTAAGCCATTATATGACATTGTGTGTTATTTCCAGTGTCCCTTCTACTTTCAATCCTGTGATACAGAAGCTATTCCTAAATACTGTATGTAAACAGCCACAGGATGCTTTTTTTTTTTTTTTTTTAAGATTTATTACAGTCTATTCTAAGCATGTACTTCAAGTACCTCTGTGTCTAAACCTTCAAGCCTATATTCTTGTAGAAATTGTAAGACATTAGTCTAGCAATGTTTTACTGGAAATTATATAAATCCATAAAAAAGATTTGCAGCTAAAGAAGGTTTAGATTTTATGCTTGCACTCAACACATAAGAGAATAAGCCATCTGAAGCATATCAAAACATTTGTGGTACCTTACCAAACTCCTAACCACCATCCTACTTCCTCCATTACTGTTAAGTACATAAGTGCAAGTTCATTGTCTTTCATCTACTCATACGATTTCATACCCCTCTACCTGAGCTCACTGCCATTAGGGTTCTTTCAGAGGTGAGCTGACCAACATGTACCTACTTAGCCTGCAAGTAATTGGCATGTATTTAGCTCTCAAGTCTGTTACTGCTATCTCAGACCTGAAGAAGGATTTGCATGAAAGACAGTTTGTCTGATAAAAAACTTGTTACTGCTATGTACAGTTCTTGTCTCACATGAAATTAGCCTGCATTACTTGTGTTGATTTAGAACCTCCTTCAACTTCAGGCATAATTTTTTTACTGTTTTGCAAGTAGTCTAGTAATTTCTTTACATGCTATATAGAAGCATGCTCCTACCTATTAAATTTTTAATTCAGCAGTG
Source organism: Anser anser (assembly GCF_964211835.1). Lineage (NCBI taxonomy): Eukaryota > Metazoa > Chordata > Aves > Anseriformes > Anatidae > Anser > Anser anser. The sequence goes on from NC_139724.1 coordinate 31,199,058, forward strand.
TCCACATTAAGAGAAACAGAAGAAAAAGACGACCAGAAATTTTCATCTGGTCTTTCCTGGCAGGTTTGCATTGAATAATATAAAAATAGAGCTGAATGGATAATTTATGTATAAGTGATTCTGTTTATAGTTGCTCAGACAGAACAGAGGTCATAAATTGCTTGAAGCAACATTTAGACTGCCTGTCCTGAATAAAGGACACTTAAGTAAAACTCACTACAGCAGGGATATTTTCTTGTATCTAAAATATCGGATAGACAAGAATATTATAAATATCTACTAAACAAGAAAACTGATTTTTCTGTAAACTCCTCCTAATAATTTACATCTATCCATGTTTCTTTTGTCAGTCTGGACTCGAACCTTTGATGCAGATGTAGTCTATATTTTTGCTATATGATTATTGCAGTACTAGCACAAGGTAGCTAATATTAAGAATGATTGAAAAACTACACTTCTTTAAATCTAAAACCTAAATATTTATAATTTATAAAGAATTTATAATATTTGAGTTGTAAATAAAAACTAGCACTTCATTATGTATGGAAAAACAATGCTACATATGCTAAATTATACAATTCCATTTAGCTGGTGGTATCAAATGTTTGTCATGATTTTGGTAGTGTTCAACCAGAAAAATCTGCTCAGACCACATATCTGACTGGAGAGGAATTAATTCTTGTATAATGCTTCAACTTTTATTTTGTTCCTACAGTACCTCATTTTATACCACTCCTCACCAATTATTCTGCAGTATTGTTCTTTCGAATTAGGTTTTAAGATCTGAATCTCAAGATCAGAACTCAAGCATAAAATACATGGAAATAAATTGTAATTAATCATAGGGCTGTGTTCATTTAGATTTTTTTTTTTTTTTGCTTTTAGACACACCTGAGCTCTTTTAATTCAAAGACCCTTTTATTTGGTAGTTACTAAGTAGTTTGTTTAATACAATCAGTAGTGGTTTTATTTAGCCTTGGAGATACTTTTGGCTTTGGGCATTATGGTCTAAAATATCCAGGGAAGGGGGAAGACTGTGGTGACAGCTATAATTATGAGATTGACCTCATGCAGGCTTCATTACTAGACATTTCCGAGAACCAAGAGGAAAAGTAATATGAGAGCTGTTCACATGGCTAAAATGCTTCATCAGCATCCATCAGCTAAAATGTAGAGAGAGAAAGCTTTTCTTTTGTAAAGACTGGCCACCTTCCAAACAAATGATTCCACCTCCAATCTACTGAGAGCTGTTGCCCAAAACATATTTCATTGATCAAAATTAATGAAAAGCATATTATATTTCCCATATAGAGGAACACTATATGGAAAAAACTCCAAGCTACTCTAAAAATCAAATTTTGTCCTAAGCCAAAAACCTATGAGAATTTTGGTTTTTAAAGCCTCCAGCAGCTGCTGTGACACGCAGTATTTTTGGGCTGAGTTCTTTGGAGCATGGCTCTGTCTTGGAGTAGTTTTCACATGGCATGGTAGAGATGGGAACTAGCAAGTCTTGATAAACCTATAGTTTGGCAGTCTGAATTATTGACATGTTAGGTGTTTCATGAAGCACTCATCTCACATTTAGGCACCTATTGCCTCCTGGAATCCAAAGTCTCCTGATAAACACCTTTTCTTCATATATAACGCATAGATCAAGTAAGAATAAGATATACTAGACTATCAGAAAGCTATGCCATTAGCAAATGTTAAAGAGAAAACTAGGAAGTATCTTGAACATCTTTCCTTTGGGGCTTAAAAAATGACTTTACATATCTTCTGTATCCAGCTGGATTATGATTCCTTCTCCAGCAGACAAGACCATACAGTTTACAGAGCTCCTCCACTACACTTCTGAGTTGCTGTCTGGTTGAGTCAGAGAACTGTGGAGTTTTAAAGTGAATCCCACTAGACAACTGGTTGTCTCCTACATTTTCTGCTATACCCACACTAGCTTAGAAGCAGTGGAGAAATGGTCTGCTTTTGGGTGGGATGGTATTTGTTATCTTTACAGAAGTATTCTTTTTGAAGAGTAGTTGAAAGTCATGATCTATGCAACTTTCTTAAAATTTAAGAATTACTATTCTGCATTGAAGTCTGATGAATTTGAAGAGCTCTGCCCCTATGGCACACACAGCAGAGTATGTGCCCAATATTGCTTTAAAAAACATGCTTCTATGTTTTTCAGTACAAAGCACTGTGCACCAAAGTTTATTTTCATGACTCATTTGAAGCAGAACACCTCTTATGCAGTGTAGAGAGCTGAACTGTGCATTTCTATCCTTTCAAATATCAGAAATCCTACACAAAATTACTCTTAGAATCCCATTATCATGCTGAAAATGTAATCACCAGTAGATCGCTACCTTAGCACAAAATTGAAGTTTTATAACTTAACCTTACAATATTATAAGTGGATCACCCTGAAAAATATATGCAAGCAAAATATGATGAAAGATATGTTTTAGAGCCTTTATGAAATGAATTGGAGAGGGGTGTGCTGGTCTCTACTCCCTGGTAACCAAAAACAGAATGCATGGGAACATCACAAAGCTGCACCAGGGAGGTTCAGATCAGATATCAGGAAAAATTTCCAGTGTTAGACCACGCTCACAGTAAAGAGCAAGCTTCATAAAGAGGTGGTTGATGCCCCATGCCTGTCAGTGTCTGAGAGGCATTTGGATAATGCCCTCATTATTATAAAGCATATTATTATGTTCCTTAACTTTTGGTTATCCCCTTGAAGTAGTCAGGCATTTGGACTAGATGATGTTTGAAGGGTTCTTCTAAGCAAACCGTTCTATTCTAACTCAAACTGAAGGCAGTGTAGTTAGTGTCTGCTCTAGAGTTGCGCCCTTTAAAACTTTTGTCTGCTGTGAGACAAAGCTTGATTTGTAGACAGTCTGATTAATTCAGCAGAATATTCCTTTGTTGAAGGATAGTTAATGTTGTAGAAAGTATTTAACTTTTTTCCTGACAACTACCTAAAACAAAGAGGTATGACAGTATTATGTCAATCTAGGAAGTATCACTGTCTTTACAGAGCAATAAGAAATTTTCCTAATGCCTAATATAGGGAGAAAACTATTATTATGTTTCCTAAAACTACACAAAATTTTGCTTTGATACATTACTGGTCAAAGCAACACCTACAGAAGTAGTAACAGCTGCAAAATTTGTGGAGAGGAAGATAGGCTGCAGTTGGTAAAATTACTGCTGTGCTCATCTTAAACAGTTTTGTGAAACTACTCCAGCAGTTTGAAAGTTTTAGAGGATTTCTTCTGTGTGTTCTTTAGAACTGAAGATTTCTGCAAGTGTTTATAGTTGCTACTCTATCATCATATTCAGTCACCATATAAGCTGCCTACAAAATCAAAGTGACCTACTTGGAAATTAGTGCCTTGCAGTTAAAAAAAAATTTTTTTTTTTTTTAATTTATGAAGAAACTAAAGAGTCAAACAGATTCTGTACTAGTACTGCTTCAAAACAGCAGGTCCAAAAGCCTCCATGGGAAAATTCAGAGTATATTCCCTGCCTCCTGTAAAGTACCTGCAGGGTGTGTACAAGAGGGCTTCTGTGCCCTAGTACAGCACAAGCAGGTTTGCTCCACAGGGCTGGGAGCAGCAGAATCACAAACTAAGGGCAAACCCAGCCCAGGCTGTGCTCTCACTGACCTAAGTGTAGTCCTGCAGCATCCAAGTTGTGTGCTGAAAACAAGGTCCATTAACTGCCCAAGGCACTGCAAGCTGATGACTGATGTCCAGGGTCCATACAGGAGCAACACAGGAGGCAAAACTACATGGTGGGTCCCAGACTCAGCTAAGCAGAACTAGAAGCTAGCATGCTTACACCATGACTCAGGAAATAAAGTGATAGAAGACTTGAGCTTAAATAGTGCCCCGGACCTATAGGCAGAGAGCATGTGGGTCCCAGGTGAGGTTGCTCAGGGCAATCAGGGCCTCTTGGTGACCTCTGGGCCCTGCCAATGCTGGTGGTTACTCTGGGCCTTCTTCCTGCAGCCAAGCCTGTTGCCTCACCCTGAGTCTTCCTCCCATCTCCAGGAACTAAATGGAGCATTTGCCCAAAATGCCTTTTAGAATGTACAGTAACAAGCATCAAAACACAAACTTTTAAGCAGATACTTTTTTTTCCAGATGTATATCTGAATAAATCACCTTCTCCAGCTGTCAGTCACCTTCCACCGCAGCAGGATGTCTGTGGCAGGGAAGAGACATGAACCTGGAACCCCCCAGGGTGGTAGCTCAAGCTCCTCAGACATAAGCCAGCTCCTTATTATATTGGGACATTTCATTATTTATTGCTGTGAGATAAAGCCACTGTAAGTAAGTCTGAATCATTATACATAACCTGATGCTTTATTGAAGCTAGAGCATTTTAGCTTTGACTGAGTCTGATCTGGGACAATTATGACAGGATTTTTTACCTTTCTATCTAGGGAGATTACTAGGTAAGCTTCAAAAATGAAGAGCAATGAATTTATGTGGCTGAAGTTCAGATGTGAATGTTTCTTTTCCACATCCTTTACTAAAAGGTCATCTTGATTAGTGCTCTAAATTCCAAGGTTAGCCTTTTAAGGAAGGAAGATTGCCAAAACGTATGAAAGTATACCACTAGAAAACTAAATTATCCTCTTCTCATCATCTTTGGAGAAGATGGATAACACTTCACTGCCTGGATATTTTTTGTTTATGCTGCAAGAAAAATTAAGCTTGCATGCTGTATCTGTGTCTTCCCCATCACAACCAATTCACTGTTGACAAAACAAAACACTGTTGACAGAACAGAAAGAGACTGGAATTTCTTTTCTTTTCTTTTTTTTTTTTTTTTTAATTTTACTAAAGGAAGTAGGAAGAAACTGGCCATTTGTAATACTTCCTTTGTACTAGCAAATTCTTGTTAAAACATAAAAATTAATACACCTGTATGGCAAAATGTGGGAAGACCTTGTCTGAGGGGGATCAGCCTCCACTCAGGTGTTTGGATCATAGCTGTAGCCTTGTATTTGCTAGTAATGGTAGCAGTGCCTGTGCAGTATAATACCTTCACTACATTCTTACAGTCCCGTTTCAAGGAAAAACAATCCCCATCTTCCAGTGCAAGACCAATTTATCCAGGCTGATTTTGGAGATGCAGAAGTATGTATGCAACTATAGTATATGTCAGTAAAAACATTGCTCTGCTGAAGGGTATCATCTTGCAACAGCTTTGTAACCTATTTGGCTAGCATAGTGTTTGTTTCACATATCTAGATTACTGTCAGCAAACATGGAGATGCATTTTTTGGTCATAACATTCATGCTCAAAATTTGGGGTGGAGAGTGGAATGGTGTGATTTTCTGTATCATCTTATGGGATCATCTGTCCTCCTCTAATAGCTTTTGAATATATTAGCCAATTTCAGCTAAATGTGACCAAGGGGTAGAGTCCCAGCAATTCTGTTCCTGATCTACTGAGAGACAGGGAAAAAATGTAGTAATTTTCATTCAGATATCAGCCTGCTGATTAAAAGCTGCATGTCTATCCACCACGCATATCTCTAACCCTACCAGCACAGGTGTGGCAAAGATAAATAAGAAACAGGAGAAGAGGCAGAGGGTCTTTAGGGAACTTTAGAGAAGGCAGCAAGAGACATCAGAAGGTGAAGAGAGTTTTTTTTTTTTTTTTTAATGGGAGGAAAGTGACGAGTCACAAATCTTCTGGCAACCCAGATATGTTAGTTACCCCACTCACAAAACAGCTTGTTTTCCATGAAATGACTGATGAACCATTCTCATCACAATTAACAATTAAATTTCAATTAAGTATAGAAAAAATGTTCTTTCCTAACTGTAGCCACATGAAGATAATTTTATTGAGACTGATTAGCTGGTGGTGGAAATGCAAGGGAATTTGATAGTGCTATTCATTTGTGCAGCTGTACTAATGTATGCTTTTTTTGTACATTCATGATAACCCATCTTTATATTAGTTTCTACTCCTATGAAGATGGATGGCAAGAGTCAGAATGACAAATCCTGGTTCTCTGACTCATTGCGAATGAGAATTGCACTCAGTTATCTGCTGTAACCTTGTTGCAGCAGAGATTGTCACTCTCAGAGTTACACAGATCCTTCCGGATACAGTGCTTCAGACAGAGTCTGCTGAAATAAATAAGGAGAGTCTCAAAGGTTTTGATTTGAGCCTGTTTTATCAGTTCTCTAGCCTTAAGGCTAAAGACATTTTCTACTATACTATTTCCTTGCTTTTGATAATATTAAGAATGTAGAAACAGAATAAGCAGACAATTTAATGAGTGTAATTTTAATACTAGTAATGCAGATGTTTTCCAAAACAGAAGCAGAAGCTAAACATAAAAGACTAAAAGACTTCATAATTTCCCATAAATTATTAACAAGTTATTATATTTAGCTGGTAGGACATGAAAGTTTGCAATTTTCTCAGAGAAGTTTGAAATTTAAAAAGTAGTTTAAAAAAAAAAGAAAAAAGAAAGAAAAAAGATAAACCTGCTTTATATAATTAGCTTATATTTGGAATTAATTACCCCCTGATGCCTGGCTGGAACAGTACATGTCTGTGTAATTTCTGTACAGAAAACAAAAATCAAATATATCCACAGAATTTGTTGTTTTTCTTTTTTTTCCTTAATATCTTTTCCAACATCTTTTTTCATATCTCTCACTCCATTGTTTTCTCTATGATTGTGTAGACATGTACTGTATAGAGGCCTAGTAAGAGTAAGAAGAAATATAATTTTCAGGCATAGTTCTTTATTTCCTTTCATCTTCTGTAGACTTAAGTAGCAAAGTGATTGAAAGGAAGCTAAAAACCTGCCTGATTTAGAAGTACCTCATTTTGCCAACTTTCTACAAGTTCTAGTGATAAACTGGTCCAGTGCTCTAGTGTACTGCTAAGTTGTTTCCAACTTTAGATGTAATTTAACATCTTGATATTTGGAGATTTATCTTTCTATTTTCACGTAGTTTCTCTCTTGCTCTCCTTCTCTCTTTCTTTCTCTCTTTGTTTTTGTATCTGGATACTTGCATTTTTCTGTATAAGATCCAATTTCACAGTGGAGGTTACGTGTAAATCACAGTCAGTTTTAGCTCTCTTGTGGTCAGTGAGTCAGCAGCCAAGCAACCAAAAAGTTTTCTAGCAATGCTCAGATAGCCTAAATGGTTTAACATCCTCCTCATTTGCAGACCTTTGTGAGGAAAGATCTTTATCCTATTGACCTATGTATTTGGTTGGCACAGGAAAGACTTTTCACTTCTCACACCTGATAGGACAGGATTCCAAGCACTAGCCAGGATCCCAGGTTTTGTAGGTTTAATTTCCCTATTGTCTGGTATTCTTGAATTCTTCTCCTTCTCTTCCACGTAGTTTGAAGCTTCTCCACAGTTCCATGGTATGTATTTCTCTCTTGAAGAACAGCAGCAATAATATTTTATATAAAATAAAAACTCAAAGCTCTTTCACAGAGGTCATCATGCATCATTATCCCCCTTTTACATATTAGAAAGCTAGAGCACAGATAATAAAGACTTGCCTTCGATCATAAAAAATTCAGAGGCTAACTAGAAAAAATGTGCAACTCCTCATTTCCAAAAGTCTGCCCTCAGTGATGAGCAGTTATCTACATAAATTCAGGTTTGCAGGTCTTTTTTGCTGCTAACCTGACCAGATATATGAATATGATACAATGGTAAATTCTGTGTATTAGGTAAAGAAAATAATTACAGTAAATTTTATTCTTGCGCATGGAAATAGTTATTAATTTAGGTTCAGCCACACATTATGCATGGATTGCAAAATAGATTCATTTCTGATAGAGGAGTGATATTTAATTGAACTGTTGTACATTTAATGTAGCTTTGGGAAGTCTGATGAACAATTACAAAAGATTCCATGGGAATTTTGAGACAGAAAGAGAACAGGAAGAACAGATGCTGCACATAGCTTCAGAAAGATATTGAAATCAAATGATTTTCATTGTGCAACAATAGTAAGGCTCATGACAGATTTTTTTTTTCCTGGTTAACAGACAATATACATAAGTGCCAAATAACGCACATTAGTACAGAAGACTATTGGATATGCCTTTAAATATCTGAACCATACATTCTGTACAGTGCTCTATTTCAAGGAAATGAGTATTTTTAAGTCAGCAAGCAGGAGAACTAAAAATATAATGTTATACTTTTTTCTCTGTTTTATAATTTAGGCATTATATCTAAGAAAAATAAAACATTTGATGTATCTACAGTTATTTCTTCCTCATTTAATTTCTTGGTGCTGAAAGAATCTGTCTTCTGCAAGGTATGCTTGATCTTTAGTGTCTGATGTAAGCATCCAAAAAAATTGTAGCATAAGACCAGAAAAGGTCAAGTCCTTTGTCATGGGGACCATATTGAACAGTGTGGCAGTTTGGTTTTATTTCTGTTTCAGAAATATGCCTGAACTTCAGTAGGAATCTCATAATCTGATAGTAAGGACCATTAAGTTTAGTGGGGACCAATGGACTGCTTGGTTTTTCTAGGTTGCCACCTTAAAACATCTCTCTTCTTCTAGCAGAAAAAGACGCAGGCTGCTAACAATGACACAAGCTCTAGGTCTAGACTACCTCTAGTCTGCTAGTCAAATAAGAGCACCAAAACTTTGAACTTTCACATTTTGAACATTTGCTCCTTAAGCAGATGATCAAAACCAAAACAAACAACCAAAAATAAAATAAAATAAAATAAAATGAGAGACCATGGAAAATAGTTGATATTCAAGAAAGGCCTTTATCTTCTTTGAGATCTTTTTTAAACAGCAGACTATATGCATTAGTGACATTTTTTTTTTTCATTTTGTTTGTTTAAGAGAAATAAGAAATAGTCAGCTTTCAAACACATTTCTAAGTTCATAAATTTAATTTGGTGTACTGGCAATAGTTTAAAATGAGTCTTATTTTTATGGGTATGACTTGCTGCTGTGTGGAAAACTAAATTGTTACTGGAACCGAATAAACACCACATGAATCTTTAAATACAGTTTCGAACATACTGTGGTGAGGTAAATAAACTTCATAATTACTGTGATAGATTAACCATAAAATCTTGTTAGGATACCGTTTTATACCCTTACAGGAAGCAACACAGCCAAGTACAGTTATCAGGGGTTTTATGGGAAATCTCAGTTTTGCATAATAAATTGAATTCTGAGCAATGGTTGGAAAATAGATGAAAATAATTTTACATGGGATATTCTTGTCCGCATTAGGACAATTTCATGAGGTGGTCTTCAAGGGCCAAGTCAGTAATAAATGCTTCCTGAGTTACAAATTACACCAGGATGTAGGCATCCTTTCAGACCTCTCCATGGTAAATAAATAGCTAACCCAGCAAAACAAGAATTAAGAATTATGCATCGTCATATATTTCAGCGTTTGCTTCACTATGGTGGCCACTGAGTGATGCCTTCAATGCTGCAACATTTTTCTAAGAGAAAGCAAATGCAAAAACCTTGCTAAGATTAGAAGTTAATATATGAGACAAGTGCAAAAGTCAAAGCTGAATGCTGAGCTCCACTGATTGTAAATGAATTTAATCCTTTAAACCTGACCTGTTTTTCAGTGTGTGGAGCCACACAATCCAAACAGTTTGCAACATCCAGTTCCTGGGGGTGCTGATCATCCCCCCATGACAGGAAGAAAATTGGCTGGTAGCTTGACATCTCAAATCCCATGGACCCACCAGACTGATGTGAGGCAATCCAGCTCTTTTAGGTCTTAAGACAGATGTGGTTCACCACAAGGGCTCTCTGTGATTCTCATGTACAGTCTGATCCTTGCTCCTATTAGAAGTCACCTCACAGATTAGTTACTTAAGTCTTACAGTAGATGCAGCCCCTCAGTGGCCTCCAGTACTTTGACACCTACAGATATTCTGGCAACAGTTTAATTTCCTCACAAGAGCATAAAACAAATCAACAGAGACATAAACAAACTTTTAACCAGAGTTTCAAGTGCAGAATCACTCTTTCTTCAAAAGGTATGTCAGCTAAAAGATTTTAAAAATGGAAAATATCTTACTGTAGCTCATCCTTCCCATTGCAGTCTTGGGAGGATGATTTGGGAAGACAGATTTCCTCGACATTCTCTCTTCGCCTTGAACAAGTACAGCAGAATCTCATGGCTACTGTTTTTCATCATTTTCAGAGCTCATCAGTGATCTCCAGTTTATTATCAAAAGCAGTTAAGTGATTAATCTCCCTGCCAGAGGAAGAAACTGGACCTACGTTGGCTGATTCATAGGCACTTGTACAACCCAAGATATGCAAAAGATGAGCACCAGTAATTCCATTAATTTTTGAAGGGGCAAACAGATCCCCAATGAGATGAAGGCTGAGGAGAACTGCAGACAGATGAGACCTCATGATAGAGCAGATGAACAGCATGAGGCTGTGGATGAGAATGACCACTAACTCCATGACTTCTGCAGAGCAATATATCATCTACCGGGTTCCCTGCATCTAGTGATTTCATTTGAATTATGGAGAAGCTTCAATGCTGTGCAGAGAACATGCAAGGAGTCAGTGGGAGGCAGGGATAAGAGAAGCGATGACTAAAACCCCTGGTAAATCTGTGCCTAATAATTAAACAGGAAAAAAAAAGGGGGGGGGGGGGGGGAAGAGAGGGGGAGAGAGAAAGAGAGAGAGAGAAAGAAAGAATGAAGGAAGAAGGAAAGAAAGGAAGGAAGGTTTACAATTCTCGGTGCTTATGAAGGGTGGGTGTAGGTTTTCATGTGGGCTTTGGAATAAAAAAAATTATTAATTTCAGAATGGGTTTTTGCCAAGCTTTTCTTGCAGGTAGCTCGTGTATGCAGGTTTTGGCATTTTCCTTTGAGGCACATAATTCCTACACAGACTTAATAGTGGCTTAAGCATCCCCATAAAGAAAAGGGAGAGACAAGTGTCTAAAATATGGCTCTGTTTTTCAGGTCTGCATTGTCTCTCTAAGGTCCCAGTAGTCCATGCCCTACTTCCAAATTAAGGAATAAGCTCTGGCATCCCTTTGTATCTGCTTGTAAATTAGTTGTAAGTACAATTTCTTCTAAAATGTGTTATAAATGTCAAGTGCTGCTATGGCATTTGTATATCAGTAAGAATTATATGAATCATTATATTCTGTAATGTAAAATTACTAAAACGTTTTAATGAGTATCTCAGTTAAATCTCTGTATGCTGTTTACTTTATTATCATTTTAATTTTACTACTTTCAAGACCATTAAGTAATAACAATTATAGATTAGGTAAGGTAAGATTGTTATGACTCATTGACCCAACTTGTAGAGGAGCATATAGCTGGCTCTAAAGTTCTAGGAATCTGAAGACTAAGCTATTAAACACCAAAATAGATCCTGAGAGGTCCTTGCAAAATATCCTGAAAACAAAAATATGAAAGCTAAGCAAAGACTCTTGAACTTTGTAGACAGCGTGCACACAGATGTCCTGAAAATAGTCATTCTCTTCAACAGACTGAGGAGGCACATGTCATATGATCATAATGGAGACGCATATGTTTATACAGTGACAAAAAAGTAAGAAAATTTTGATGCAAAAAATACTTCTGGCTTCACCTTGTGCTTACATTGTAGGCAAAGTTGTAACAGAGTAGGACAAAGTGGGTCCTCTTATGGCAGCATGAAAAAGGGGCAAAGATGCTCAGGTTTCCAAGGATGCTGCTGATAATACACTGGAAGAGAGGCCATAGATCCCCAGAGGCAGCTGGAAGGTGTCCAAGTCAAAATGAATGGAGAAGTGACTGTGAGACAGCAAAGCAGTTTCTTCAGGTGCCAAAGTACCAGTCAGTAGAAACAAATATTCTTGTAGTTACCACTCTTTCCCAGTGACACAAAGACTTGGCATTAAAATACGCATGAGACAGGAAACATTTTTCTGGAGCATTTTCAGAACTTCCCCCCCCACCCTCATGCACACACACACTCACACATGCTGTCCTTACCTTTTTGTTTCAGCCCCTCAAGTTCCCATTACCATGCTGTTACACAGAGTTCAAGGCAAGACAAGGCCTACTGTTTAACTAGAGGAGAAAATCGCAGCCAGCTGCAGCCCAAAAATTCATTGAAGGGTTCTCTCTCTCTCTTGCAATTGTTCCCCTTAGACCGCTTTATTCTTTTTATCCCCATAGAACTACAAAAAGGGAACAGTATTGTCATTTCTCCTAAGATAATCCCATTGCAAATACCACTGAAAACTGATGCAGTAGAAAAACTATTCCCTTGACAGTAATTACAGAAATATTTACAGAAAATATTGCCTCCTAGTTTGGCAATGATGCTAAATAACAATGCTTTTGCTGTGGGGACCACAAAGACAGAGGGGAAGTGTGATAACTGTGTTCAGATATCTAAAGGACAGCTGAAAGGAAGAAAGGAGTAATTAATCCATTCTCTATCTCCACTGAGGGTAGGAGAAGAAATAATGGGTTTAAACTGTGGCAAGGGAGATTTAGATTAGACATTTAGGAAAAACTCCAAAGGAAAATATAGAATAACATGAGAACAGAGTGCCTGGGGATGTTGTTGAGTTGATGTCACCTGGGGTTTTAAGAGTAAGAGACAAACATCTGTCAGGCACGACACAGACTACAGCTGCTTTTGCTTTGGGGTATGTGGGATGAACCAGAGGGCTTCCTGAATGTCCAGTCAAGATACAGTATTCCATGATGCTTAAATGAAAGAAAAAAATGTGATGGGTTTAAAATCTATTTCAAGGTATTTGAACAGAGGTTGAATGAAACCTGGATTTTTTATTTTAGTATGGACAGTAAATGGCCCTAAATCATAAAACAAAGCATGCAGGGAAATATAGTATCTCCTGTCATCTACAAACAGGTTTTATCACATTAAATTCAGTACTTCTTATGCAGGATTGTGATTTTAATACAAGTTTCCTACATCTGAGTTAATAAAATAAAACTTTATTGTGTTAAATGCATGTGCTCTACTAAGTGAGTTTCTAATGTTAAAAGCATTTTTGTAGTCACAAGGGATGAAAAGTGGCATTTTCTTTGCTTTATGCTCATACAATGCACTAGGGAGAGTGGACGGTTCAATAGCTTTTAAACGTGTTTCACCTGTAGACTGCTGACCTAGTAGTTAATGTAGGTGGTTCACTGACTCTTCTGAAATTGCTTGACCATCTTATTTTTCCGATGTGCGCATGGAAGTGTTTCGTTAACACCTGAATTGTTCCTTAGTGATGCATTAATCCAAGCAATTTCAAGTGATGGTTTCAGCTACCCTTTCAGCAAGCTGGATATTTACAGGATATTTGCAGCAGGCAGGCTATGACTTGGTTGCCATCACGGAGACGTGGTGGGACCGCTCCCACGACTGGAGTGCTGCAATGCCTGGCTATCGGCTCTTCAGGAGGGACAGGCAGCACAGAGGGGGTGGTGGCGTGGCTCTCTACATTAGAGAATCTTTTGATGTTGTGGAACTCCAGGCTGGGAATGATAAGGTTGAATCCCTGTGGGTTAGGATCCGCGGGAAGGCCGGCAAGGCTAGCATCCTGGTCGGGGTCTGTTATAGACCGGCGAACCAGGATGAGGAGACGGATGAGGAGTTTTATAGGCAACTGACAGAAGTTGCAAATCGTCGGCGCTTGTCCTCGTGGGGGACTTCAACTTCCCGGACATATCCTGGAAACACAACACGGCACAGAGAAAGCAGTCTAGGAGGTTTCTGGAGAGCGTGGGAGATAGCTTCCTGACGCAGCTGGTCAGTGAACCTACCAGGGGTGTTGCCCCGCTAGACCTTCTCTTCACAAACAGAGAAGGACTGGTGGGAGATGTGGTGGTCGGAAACTGTCTTGGGCAGAGTGACCACGAAATGGTAGAGTTCTCTATTCTTGGCGAGGCCAGGAAGGGGACCAGTAAAACTGCTGTCTTGGACTTCCGGAGGGCTGACTTTGAGCTGCTCAGGACGCTGGTTGGCCGAGTCCCTTGGGAGGCGGTTCTGAAGGGCAGAGGAGTCCAGGAAGGCTGGGCGCTCCTCAGGAAGGAAATCGTGATGGCACAGGAGCGGTCTGTCCCCACGTGTCCAAAGACGAGCCGGCGTGGAAGAAGACCGGCCTGGCTCAAGAGAGAGTTGCGGCTTGTGCTTAGCAGAAAAAAGAGGGTTTATAATCTTTGGAAAAAAGGGCGGGCCACTGAGGAGGACTACAAGGATGTAGCGAGGCTGTGCAGGGAGAAAATTAGAAAGGCCAAAGCTCATCTGGAGCTCAACCTGACTACTGCCGTTAAAGACAACAAAAAATCCTTTTACAAATATATCAACGCGAAACGGAGGACTAAGAAGAATCTCCATCCTTTACTGGATGCGAGGGGAAACCTAGTTACTAAGGATGAGGAAAAGGCTGAGGTGCTTAATGCTGCCTTTGCCTCAGTCTTTAGCGGCAATACCGGTTGTTCTCTGGATACCCAGTGCCTTGAGCTGGTGGAAGGGGATGGGGAGCAGGATGTGGCCTTCGCTATCCATGAGAAAATGGTTGGCGACCTGCTACGGAGCTTGGATGTGCGCAAGTCGATGGGGCCGGATGGGATGCACCCGAGGGTACTGAAAGAACTGGCGGAGGAGCTGGCCGAGCCGCTTTCCATCATTTATCGGCAGTCCTGGCTATCGGGGGAGGTCCCAGTTGACTGGCGGCTAGCAAATGTGACGCCCATCTATAAGAAGGGCCGCAGGGCAGACCCGGGGAACTATAGGCCTATCAGTTTGACCTCAGTGCCAGGAAAGCTCATGGAGCAGATTATCTTGAGGGTCATCACGCGGCACTTGCAGGGCAAGCAGGCGATCAGGCCCAGTCAGCATGGGTTTATGAAAGGCAGGTCCTGCTTGACGAACCTGATCTCCTTCTATGACCAAGTGACGCGCTTGGTGGATGAGGGAAAGGGTGTGGATGTGGTTTACCTTGACTTCAGTAAGGCTTTTGACACCGTTCCCCACAACATTCTCCTCAAGAAACTGGCTGCTCGGGGCTTGGACTGGTGTACGCTTCGCTGGGTTAGAAACTGGCTGGATAGCCGGGCCCAGAGAGTTGTGGTGAATGGAGTCAAATCTGGTTGGAGGCCGGTCACTAGTGGTGTCCCCCAGGGCTCGGTACTGGGGCCGGTCCTCTTTAATATCTTTATCGATGATCTGGATGAGGGCGTCCAGTGCACCCTCAGTAAGTTTGCAGATGACACCAAGCTAAGTGCGTGTGTCGATCTGCTCGAGGGCAGGAAGGCTCTGCAGGAGGATCTGGATAGGCTGGAGCGATGGGCTGAGGTCAACTGTATGAAGTTCAACAAGGCCAAGTGCCGGGTCCTGCACCTGGGGCGCAACAACCCCAAGCAGAGCTACAGGCTGGGAGATGAGTGGCTGGAAAGCTGCCTGGCCGAGAAGGACCTGGGAGTATTGGTTGATAGTCGGCTGAATATGAGCCAGCAGTGTGCTCAGGTGGCCAAGAAGGCCAACAGCATCCTGGCTTGCATAAGAAGCAGTGTGGCCAGCAGGTCTAGGGAGGTGATTGTGCCCCTGTACTCGGCTCTGGTGAGGCCGCACCTTGAGTACTGTGTTCAGTTTTGGGCCCCTTGCTATAGGAAGGACATGGACGTGCTCGAGCGAGTCCAGAGAAGGGCGACCAAGCTGGTGAGGGGTCTGGAGAACAAGTCTTACGAGGAGCGGCTGAGGGAGCTGGGCTTGTTCAGCCTGGAGAAGAGGAGGCTCAGGGGCGACCTTATCGCTCTCTACAGTTACCTTAAAGGAGGCTGTAAAGAGGTGGGGGTTGGTCTGTTCTCCCACGTGCCTGGTGACAGGACGAGGGGGAATGGGCGAAAGTTGCGACAGGGGAGTTTTAGGTTGGATGTTAGGAAGTACTTCTTTACTGAAAGGGTTATTAAGCATTGGAACGGGCTGCCCAGGGAGTTGGTGTAGTCACCATCCCTGGAGGTCTTTAAAAGATGTTTAGATGTAGAGCTTAGCGATATGGTTTAGTGGAGTGCTTAGTGTTAGGTCGGAGGTTGGACTCGATGATCTTGAGGTCTCTTCCAACCTAGAAATCTGTGATACTGTGATACTGTGATACAGAAATTGTTGTATAAATGCAAGTTTTTCTACAGAATTGTTTGGCATTCTCTAACAGCAATAATTTAAAAGACAATATGGTCTATTGTTATTGCATTAGATATGGAAAAAAAAGTTCAAAGTAATGAATCTAAGTCATCCTTAAATGAGTTGGATAACCATATAATCGGTCATAGCATAAGGTATATCTAAATGAAACATCTGTGAAAATAAGCTCTGGCCTGCCTATAATGGCAGAACAAAAACTGACCTAGAAAACTTGGAGAAATCTGAAGATTGCACTCTGTTAGAGCATCTCTCCAGCTACATTCTGCCCAGTTACCCTCTTTTAAGCCTTTGGATTTTTTATCCCTTTGCTCAGGGTTGGATGCTTGGGCTAGGAGGACAGATGTGGGATGAGCACACTGTACTTGAGCAATCTAGCTTTTTCATGTGTGATCCCACCGGCAGCCTCCATGTGACCTAGGACAGACCCACAGTGGCCATAAATTACAGTGAAGGCTGACTCAGCCCCTGGCTGCCCTTTGGGATTTCAGAATCACCTATTCTCCGCAGGAGTCCTTGACTTGCATAAAGAGAACTATACCCAAAATATCAAATATCAAAATACCAGTTCAGTATGATGGCATGATTCAGCATTCAGCATGATGTGGGACATCCCTCTGGTCTGCCTGGGCCAGCTGTCTTGGCTGTGTCCCCTCCCAGCTCCTGGTGCACCCCCAGCCTCCTCGATAGCAGGGCAGCATTAGAAACACAAAAGACTATGACTTAGTGTAAGCACTGCTCTGCAAAAAACTAAACCACCAGTGTGTTATCAGCATTGTTCTAATCCTAAACCCAAAATACAGTGCTATATCAGCTACCAAGAAGAAAGTTAACAGCTGAAACTGGGAAAACATGCTGTTTCCCCACCAAATTTTTCACATTTGTAGGGACAAGATGTGATAATGTTTTGGTCAGAAACAGAACCCCAGGCCCACTTTGGAGCCTTGCTGATATCTGAGTCTCAGGTGTGGAGGACAGCTGCAGTGTGGCAGGCAGGACATTATCTCCTGGTGCTTATGGAAGTTCTTGCTCATCTGCATGCAGCCCCTTGGTGACCATTGAGCACCAGCTCACAGAGGGCCTTCATCTCAACACAAGCATGTAGGCAGAGGCAGCGTGTGATTCTGGAGATCAACTTCCAGCTGTTTGTTAAGGTCTGAATTTTACTCTCTGTGAGCAGGGAAGACTTATGCAGAGCAGATTTTCTTCAAAATCCATACAATAAGCACTTAAAGCTTTCTCCCTAAGAGAAAGATATTTACCTTGGTTATTTTTTTTCCCCCTTGGTTACAAGGGAATACACCATAGCTCATTAGCGGAGCAGTTATCTCTTTCTTAATGCTCTGTACAGGAAAGCTCTCTTTGCCCTGTCTGGTGTTTTATGAAAATCACCCCCAAATGAGTGTTTCCCCATTTGCATGCTCAGGAGAACGTTCCCATGACTGAACTGAGACTGCCTTTGAGATATGGAAAGGTCACAAAACTGCTAGCAAAGGTACATGAACTGTTATAGACATCAGTGCACTGTATCTTATCTTGGGTACATGTAAAAAGACAAATATTTTTTTCATGTGTCTCTGAAAAACTATTCAGATTCTCCCTCAGTTTTTTCCTTAATATCTGAAAAGACCTTCATAAGCAGTGCCAGCCATGACATCTTAATTACAGCAGTAGTAGAACAACTCAGAGGATCTCTAACCACAAGTGATGCAGTCTTTATTTTGCCAAGAAGATAATGAGACAAATGAGGATTATTCAATTACATTAATTTCATCCAGGCCTCAGCATCTATTTTACTCTGTGAGGAACACTGGAAAAAGAAACAAAGAAAGGACTAACAAGAAGACAGAAAGAGGAATGAAGAAAGAAGGATAAAGAGAAAGAAAGAAAAAAAAGGTAAAAAGTCAAAGAAATTAGAAAGAAATAAATGGAAGGAAGGGAGGAAAGAAGGAAAGAAAGGAAGCTGAGTACAAGCTTTAAGTGTGGAATAATTGTTATATTCTGAGGAGGCATGGGAGAAAAGAAAAAAAAATCTGCTGTGACTATGTGCAACTAATTTCCACTCTCAAACCTGCATAAGATCCTTCTCACAACAGACAGATACACCCTGGCTCAAGGACATTTCCAATTATCCTGCATCATTGCAGGAGAGAAGGAGCACCAGCAAAGGGCTTCTGCAGAATAGATCAATTCTGAATATAAGACCATGAATAAACATGGCTTTAGATTCATTTTTTAAAGATTTGTTTAGGGCTGGAAGGTTATCTGTGGTATCTGGCACTTCGCGTCAGCTTTGCTAAAATTATTATTCCTACCATCTATCTCCCATGTATCATTTGAGTCTCTCCCAAACATGTTACTGCAAGCTGATATACTACAAAGACATCTCAATTTTACTATTTTTCTAGAAGGCTACCTCACTAAATATTTGTGGCGCTTAGAGTGTATTGTTCTTTGGCAGGTTCTAGTATTCAGGGCAATTCCAGTAGAGTAGCTGGTTAGCACACAAATCTCAGAAATAGTTCAGCAAAAATTTGTTAGCACTCAAATTTTATTAAATCCTGTAGCTATTTAGATATAGAAAGCACAGATACTCATAAAATGACCACAGAACAGTTTCTGTTGTGAAAATAATGCATACTGCTGAAATAAGTCTTTCCCACCTTATATAAAGCAAAATATTATCACTATATGAAACATTCTTGCTGCATGCTAACTTTGTGTTGTGACATGTCTGTATTTCAATGAGGATATGCTTTCAGATAATTAATAAAAATATATTTCTTTGTACATATTTAACAGATCATTTTTATGGTGGGTATATAATAGCCTTCTTAATGTTTTCCCAGTCATTAATTAGCTCTACAATGTAGCCGTGGCTTGGAAACCAGATAATATTACACTTACTGCTCACTTAAGCATTGCCAATTCTCGATGAAGCAAAACATTTCAAGAAGAGCTGTTTTCAAAGTAGCAATTGCACTACTCTGAATGTACAATTCATTGTCTTTCCAGAATGATTTCAAAAATTGTTATCATATCAAAACAAAGGACTAGTGCTAGCATTATGCTTTGACAGCCGAAACAGTCACTCTTTCATGAGTCACAGAGCATAGCTTTTGCATACCCGGATGTAGATACTGTAATAATTACCACTAATTTGGGTAATTATATTTAAAACAAACAAACAAAAAACAAAACAACAACAAACACCTGAAATTAGTAAATGACTAGCTGAGATGACAAAATGGTCTACTTAATAGATATAATCCACTTACTGCTCTTCATGTTTTTATCTCTTCATGTTTATTTCTGCAGACTGAAAGACTTGCCACTATTGGGTAAATGTTATTTTTACCTGTTAGTTTCCTGAATAAGCCCAAAATAACATTAGGAGAAATAGTTAAAGAACTGCAGAAAATGAAGAAATGTGTTATTTTGCTATTGAAAAGAGTAACATTTAGTTTAAAATGCACATTTTTTTCTCCTCTCATTAGCTGTAATGGGTATCTCTTAGCAATTTAGCACTGCTATTCAGCTGTTTTCTCCAGTTACAAGGTTCTCATAATTCAAGGTGAATGTGGCACACACAGTGCTTACTGGGGATTCAGAACCAGCCCTTCCATCTGTACATCTCCTTTCCAAACTGTCCTCTACATTTGTTCATGGTAGGGGACAAGCAGACAAGGTGGTGTAACCCGCTGTAAGATGGACATCTATTTGCTTCAAACCTTCATAAATACTGAAATTAGAGGAAAACAGATTTAGCAGATTGGTGGAGCTTTGATGAGCAAAGGGAGGCAAGACCTACAAGCATATGTTAGATTGAGCTATTGGATCAATCTAGTCCGAAAATGAGGTGAGGAACCTATTAAAAGTGTCTTCAAGCCATCAGATAGATCCACCTGAGCACAGGATGTGATGTGAATATGAAATAGGGATCAGCTCAACTACACAGAGAGGCTCTTTTTGATCCATAGCTGTCTGCTGAGTGTAAAGTTTCCTGCTGGCCGTTGAAAAGGAGTTGGGAGTAGGAGACACTCTCTATGCATACCTCTTTGGGTACCAGTGTGACTGCAGGAGTAATTTTCAGTATGATGTGTTCTGAGCAGAGCATCTGTATTAGGAGAAGTATTATGTTGGTAGCAGCAGTCCATTTTATGTAGTATCACTTGCTTCTGTTCAGTAGAAACATGCACCGAAATTCACGGAAAGCAGATACCTGTGATGTTACTTTAATTAGTATTACAAAGATATTTACTATTGTTTGAATTTGTAGTTCAATAGTCATCAACCTTTTCCTCCCTGTGAGTGATGTTTTTGCAGTAATGATGGGGGGGAAAGAAAAAAAAAAGTAATGTAAATGGTAATCTGTGAATTACATTACATTTTCATCTCTAGCTGTAAAATGTACCTATTTTCTTAAACAACATGTATGTTTTATGAAGCACAACTGTTGCTTGATAAACAGAAATATTTGTTACTCAGTGGGAATTCTGCATGAATTACTTATCTGAGTATAATTCTAATTGTTTCAGTAATGTTACTCAAGGACTAAACTATGACTTTTGAGGTATACTGACCTTTAAGCAATGAAAGCAATTCACTTTTGTGACTGTGAATCATCATATCATATAAGTTTGCTGTTTTTTTATTTGTCCTTAGGCATCACCAGGGCCACTGGTAGAGAAAAGATACTGGTTTAGATGGGCATTTGGTCTGATTCAGCACTGCCTTACATTCTTATGCCATTTTAACATTCCTGTGAAAGTCTGAAATGTGAAAAAGTAAAGGAAAAGTTCTGAAAGAATGTAAACATTTTTCCATTGCTTTTGAAACTGCTTTATCAACATCTTTTTATTTTTCATTCTAGAATATGCACATATTAAAAAATAACCTATTTTTATGATTCTGCCCCACATATTTTATGTCCATCAGCTAGAACTTCTACCTCTTAATGGTATACAGAAAAAAAATCTTGTTCATTTTATTATTTTCCTTGAGAATAAGTTAATTGCTTCTAAATTATTAATTTTATTTACTACTTACTGCAATAATTATTCTTCTTTCAAATTGCTTATGGATCATTGTAGTTTCACAGACTTCGTTAGCCATGGTGGAAATGAGCAGAGAATAAGGCCCTCAGGTTTGGTTTTATCTCCAGCATTAAATGTAGGTTTAGATTATTTTATGCAGAATGTGGGAAGCTTTAGTTCTAGTTAGAAAATAACCAAACCATAGTCCTGTTCCTTAAAAATAATATTTTGTACATTCTCCCAGCCGGTACTTATATAGGTCCCAGTGCTGAAATCTCAGTTACTGTCAAATCTTATTAGCATAAAAATGGAACATTTCCAATGCAAACTACTTTTTGGCAGATTAGTGGGGAAGGCAAAGGCAATTTTTTCTTTAGCAGGGATATTGTCATCGAAGACATTTCATCTCCCACACATTTTAGTCAGTAACTTTTTACAATTGCACAGTGACAGTAAACACAACTGAAAGTCACTTTTTAATGGCCTGGAAATGCTGCTCCAAATAGAGAAGTTCACACTTAAAATACAATTCTCCCACGTCCCAGACTAGCCAACCAACATCCTGTTTAGAATGAAACTCCATTTTTAAACTTTCAGGAAGCAAAAATTTCTGTGTATTCTTACTTTTCTTCTGCCACTTACTTGCACCTCTTTATCCTACCTTGAGGCCCTTTGCTGTTGCATAGCTTCACCGGTTCTCAGACTCTGCCTGTATCTTAGCACGTTTTCTGTGGTGACTGCCAGCACTTCTCTTTTAGATCTTTATGTTCTACTTTCTTACTTAGCAGATGAGGAAAATTATAACACAGTTAAGAAGGGGTGGGCAGGATCTGAGATGTCAACTTACTGTTCATCAGGAGTTTTGTGGAGCTTGTGTGACATGCTCCAGGTCATTCCCATTGCTGGGGCCTGGCAGACTATTGATGTTACTTTGACAATATTTTATTGTATTCTTTTTCTGTACTCGATATGTACATCGCTTTCTGTTAGTCTTTTGTGGTTGCTCTGGTGTTGTGGGATGCCTTCTTTCTGTCCTCGAGATTGCTTACAGCATCCAGAGACTCTGCCTCAAATATCTCCTCAGCATGCTGGATGTGAGACTCTGAAATGATCATGCTCTTATGCCAATAACAGAGAGTTCTTCAAAAAAGCTCCAAAAACTGATTATAAAATCAGTCACTGACTCATTCTTCCCTTACTTTTATGAAACTGTGTTTGGTCAAAAATCACATTGCAGCAAGCATGAAATATTTATCTAGTCCTTCTTTACTGTGCCCAGTTTCATCTGTGTAGCTGTGAGGCTTCTGGGCAGGTTGATATCCTCTCTGGCAGGTCCCTCATAGACAGAGGATATTAACCATGAGCTTGACAGTATGAGTGAAATCAGCATCGGAAGAAGATACAGACAAGCCTGGCTGCCCATGGGACTGGCACAGCTGATATAAGTGATTTCTGCAGGCATGCAACTGGGAAGCACCTAGTGTATTGCAAGGACACCCTGATCCTTCTGGAAGCCATTCCCCAGTCTGGTTAGCAGTCATTGGACCCTTGTGGCATCTCTTTGGGGATATTCTGGGTCAGATATACCCACCCCATTTCCTGGTTGCTTTCACAGAGGCAAAGAAACCTGCCCTTCATGGGTGGCATAATGAGACAGGAGGTGAAGCATCCAGGTTTAAGGTGATATTGAACCCCAGTCATAAAATGCAAAGTGTTGCTTTACTATTCCCTGTGTTCACTCTACCATGCAGTATAGTGGGAAAAGCATAAAATAAAACCTATAGTATTATAAAAACACATATAATATCTTCCTGTGTATTAGTTTATAGTCCTACTTATTGGTGCTCTAGAGCCCTCTGAAAATCTCACAGTGCTTTAAAACCATTAATGTATGGAAAACATATAACAATCACTAGGATAATATTTTTGTTCCACTCTTGGAACAAAACCTGAAATTCAGGCCACTTTTGAAAAATAAGCACTCATTATTTAGGCATCTCATCTCTTCTACCCAAACTTGAGACATTGTTGGCCCAATTTCCAGAAGGAGCTGAGCTGCAGCTGAGATCAGACGTGAAGTTGGAGCTCAGCTTGGGCAGGAATGCACCCACAATCACTGCCCACTTTGGAAAATGTTGGCACTCTATAGTTAGTATGTGATTTTTAACTCCATGGTAGATATCTTTATAGGTTAAACTGCTTGTTTCTCTATCTGTTTTTCAAAGTCTCTGACATAGATCAAGTAAACTTCAAAAATATTCCAAAAAAAAACTACATATAGACATATAGATTTTAGTTTTATGTATTAAAAAAGTCTCTCCAACAGCAATGAAAAAATAAGTTATACTACTGAAAAAAATATTAGATCATCCAGGCCTCAAGTAGAGGGAGGTTATATATTCCTTTGCCTTAGTGATAAAATCCAAAAGAACAAGAAAAAGTGTAAATATATTAATAAAACTAACAGTTTGAAACTCTATTCACCTTTTCATGTCAATAATGTCTAGAAGACCAAAAATATTACTTATTTCATATATATATTTTAGAGGCTCCTCTTTGATTGCTGCCAGAACTTTCACTGCAACTTGGCTTGGAAAATGGAGTAACTGCTTTGCCAGCAGCAGTCATAAATAATGCTTATACAGGGAATTTAGAACCTGGTAGATATTGTTATCTATTACATGGTTGCCTTGCAAGAATTCCAAATGCAGACAACTACAATTCCTTCATTAAGCAGAGGATACTCAGAGCCATCATTACTATTATTTTCTATTTAAGATTCAATATAAAAGGGTACCTAAGCCTTCTCCAGTGCCTCTAAGTCATCATTAACTTTTTATTGCAGTGCACCCATATTTTAATAATAACAGTGAAGGGAATAGTGAGGCAAGCATAGGCAAGACATCACAGGCAACAGTGGCTATCTCCTCCTCATTTAATCTTGACCAAAACCTCATTTTATCTGAGATTAAAATCCTGTTTAAAAGCACACGTAGATTTGTTTTGGCTCTTCAAGCATGATCAGGGGTATTCATATTCACATTCTTTGTGCGCTTTAACTTGTTTAACCAAATGTTGAATTCATCTCCACGTTGTGATTTAAAAATTTTATTCTAAAGGCTTAAAAGACCCTTTAAAAAGCGTCAAAGGTTGGTAGAAAAATGAGGCAGAAAAGCACTGCAACTGGAGTAAACACACTGTGACTAATTGGTCTTGTGTGAATTCTCTAAGGAGTCTCTGCAATTACACTAGAGACAAATTTTTGTACCTCCCTGAAGGGCTTCCCAGACATCCTGGGAGGCAGTCAGCAGCCCACTGGCTTTTTGTCATCTGTTCTGTCCCTGCAAAAAGTAACTCTGCATTACTATCCAGATAAGCACGTAATATAAATTGAATCCTAAATATTCAGAAAACATGAAGAGTTCAGGGTGAAATTAGCAGTGCTGGTATGTAGGCAAGGCTAGTTTGAGTATCCAACTGGTAGGCATTTCTGAGTAACTAGGTAATGTTAATTGTATTATATGCAAGTAACTTTTGAGATAAAATGGGTCTAAATCTTAAAAAAAAAAAAAAAGTGTTTCAGAAGAGCTTATTCAGCTTTTCTTGGAACCCTGAATGAAGTGGAAGCATAAGTATTTTGCAAGAATTATCAAGAGAGAAATAGATGTAGTTTTAAAAGAAAAAGGAACAAATATGTCAGTTTGATTTTTCTCTGAGCTCCATATCACTCTCCTGGGTAGTGCATTTCACTTCTGCTGTTCCACAAGGAATTGAAAACAGCAGAGGTCAGGATTTAAATTTGCCAAAGTACTTTCAAAATGCTTTTCTATTTTAAAAAGGGTAACTATATCAGGATATGTTTACTAATAAATAAACATATGTTAGTCGGGTTTCTTCTGATTTGTACCTCACAAAGACAACCTTCAATTAAAAAAAATAATAGTTGATTTAATCTTTAAATAGTTTTTGTCACTATTAAGGAAAAAAAGAAAGATAGTGGTAATAGATACAAAAAAAAAATAAAAAAAATAAAAAGGGCAGCAGCAGCATATTTGAAAAGCATGCCAAAATACATTAATGCACTCTTCCCAACATGTAAATATATATGGAATAGCTACTGATTTATAAATGAAATTATCAAAAATAGGGTGCAGTGCTCACTGGCAATAGTTCCATCTCATCTAGAAAGAGGATGAATATGGTCGTTAACAATTAACTACAATTCCCTCACCCTAATAACAAAATCCTGTGTGAAGGTATTGTCCAAGTGAGATGAATAACAATATCCAAGAAGAAATATTCCCTTCCAACTCTCAGCTGCTTAGAGAAACAGACCACCTGACCCGAGCAGCACAAGGTCAGCACTATTGCAGTGCAGCATCTCAGAGAGGACGTCAAAGAAGAAAGGAAGAAATACCCCCCAACATCTGCAGAAACATATGGAAAGATTCAGAAAAAGCATAATGGTATACATTTTTCTAACATGCCCAAAAGCAAGTAAAGTGAGAATATCATGTAACATTTGGCATATACATGCTGGATATAGAAATGTAACACCTGCCCATTACATCCATGTCGAGAAAGGGAATTTTCACTCTTGTAAAAAAATAACTGAATTTTCTGTCATCTTTGAAACATCCCATTTTCATTCTCTCTATACCTTTCATTTCTCTGCAGGAGAATAAAGAGCTAGGAAATAAATAATTTATGAGAGAAAAAAGAATCAGAGTTTATTTATAAGGAACAATAGTTTAATTCATGAAATGGTCCTTAAAATGCCTCAGTCTTGAAGTCAGTAGTGAGGGTAAAATCTTATTGGGGTGGGCACAGAGCCAATATAATAAAGACTCCTTTCTTTATTTAAGAAACGAGCCATCTATAAAAGAGGATTTTGACATTCAGACACTTGCTGGGCTCGTTTTTCTCCTTCAGGCAAGCTTCCCCTTTCTTGTCATTAGCCTGGTTCTCCCAGAATCTCAAGATCCTATAAATCCCTGCTCCAATTCTCCCCTCTCTATGCTGGTAGACCTGCACGAAGTGCATATGCTGTTAGTGCTGCACTCGCTCTGCCAGTCAGCCAAATATTAGTCCTGTAAGGAAGGCTTGTTCCTATTATTTGTGGATTGCTTTCATTTAACCGAGGCATAAGTGCATGTAAGAGGTATGTGTTCTGTGGACACATTGAAAGGCTGACATCCTGCAATATTTCTCCTGTGGATTTCTTTGTTCCTCAGCATCGGTATTGCTTTATCAATTGTGAATTCAAGTGGTTGCCACCCCCCCGTAGGGACTGGATCCCTCCTGCCATGGGAAGGGATGCTCTGCACCTCCATACTGCAGGTCCTTGCACCCCAGTTTCCCTCTCTTCCTCCCAGCAACAGCTCTCTATTTATACAAACCAACAGGGAATGGTGTCAAGAATCAATTAGTGGGGAAGTTCTGAATGCAGAAAGTTACTTGTTGCCTAGCAGCAGCCCGGCAAGCCCAAGCTCGACTTTGATTCGTTTAACCCCAAATGAACTGGTGCTGCTGGATTTTTCTTCCTCATCACCTTTCCAGCATGATCTCAGTCAACCTGGAGTGATGAAGTGCCCAAAGTCTTTCCCAATGCTATTCAGGCCAGTCCTTGTGCCCCTTTGGCTGACCAAAACATGTGATTGATGGGATTTGTGGCACTTGGTTTCAAAGAAACCCCACAGGAGGCTTTTCAGAATACCATGCTTCTGCCTTGGAAATAAAGAGCACAAGGAAAACTCCTCTGACTTGCAGGGGCAGCACACAGTGAGGGGCGAGGATGGAGAGAAACTGGTGTAGGAGGATGGGCAGAGCTGCAGCCAGGACCAGGACACCTTGAGTTATACCTTTGCTGAAAATTCACATCTTAGTCTCTGTTCTTCTTCCTTAATAATTAATTCAGCAGAGAGGAAAAGACTGATCATTTGCATAACTAAATTTTTCAGTCACAGCAATCAGCCTATTAATAGAAACCCATCCATTTGTCTATCTATCAACCTACATAAACCACTGTGCTGTCTTATATTTTGAAGGTCACCACACCATAAACAATGGGTACAGAGGCAGAGAAATAGCTTGACCATCTAGTTCAGAGCACACTAACACAGATCTCATAAATAATATGTATCAGTCATGGAGATTAAGTCTGTGCTTTAATTTTCAGAACTACGTGAGATTTTTCCAGGAAGACATGGTATATACTCACAATAAAATCAATGTCAAATGGGAAAAAATAATTACAAGGAAACGACAAGCCACTATATTATGGCTGTTTAGTGAAATCTGTGCTGTTTAGTCAAACTACTAAAGTGCCACACTAAAACATCTTACTAACCCATGGAAAAGATTTATGCAGAAAGACTAGATATATCACTTCTGTTTGCAAGCTGTCTGAGCATGAACAACATCTATTTAATGCCCTGTCATCTTCACCCATACTTGGACTTCAGACAGAAATGTTTCCATTATGGCTCCATTTTCAATTAGAGATTTCAATATTCAGTTGTTCCACCGGAACTTCTATGCTTATTATTTGCCTAACGATGACTTGTGACAGGAAAAAAAGTCTGAGCACTACTTTCTCAGATGTTTTAAGCAATTTAAACACTGTATAAATTACATTTTTTCTCATTACAATGTGGTTTATCACCTTCAGCAGATGACACTAGTGTCTCTGTTTTCATTTTCACCTCTAACTATACTATTTATACAGCACTCTGTGTACAAGAAATATTGTCCTAAATACATGAAGAGCACTTGGTTCAAATAAATAGCATGTTGAACTGAAACGATGCTGCTCTATGTAGGGAAGCACTTCTAGAAGATACTCTAAGTTTTCTGCAGGCAGGCAAGCCAGGTGAAACCAGCCTCTTTCCTGCAAACTGTAACCTGTCTCCTCCTCCTTCAAACACTAAGAACCAATTATTTTCTTAGGGTTTTTCTATGTTCAGTCTGGCTCACATACAAGGCAACAGTCAACAGAAAAGCTAGCAAGATATATATATAGGAAGGCAGACCAGAACACAAGAGTTGAAGTCTGTAATGCATCGGGAATGTAGTCCTGCCTTAGGGAATTTTTGTTGGAAATAAACACAATGAAAAAAAGAAAAAAGAAAAACAATTGAAAAAAATGACTACTGAGCGTGCCCTGAAGGCATCTAATATGATTTTAAATTAATAAAGTCTCAAAGGCCTTTATGTAAAAAGCTTGATGACTGTCAGTATTTAGTACTCTCTGTTTAGAAGAGCAAAATCAATTCGCTATTTCATGGCAGTGTGCTGCAGTCACATAGAAGTAACAGAATGTAAGAAATTCAACAGAAACAAATACAGTCTATTGGGTCCCAGTAGCAGAAAAAATACTTAGATGCTGGGCACAGAGGCTTCAAATGACATTTTAAAATCTGTATTATCACAATGATCAATCCAATATCACACCAATGTATGTAACTTTCAGCAGTAAGACAGAGAGCATTGATGCAGCACAGTCTTTTGCTTTTTTGGTAATGAGGAATGAAAATCTGCAGCCAGAATGCACTTTCTTGAGTGAAAAAAAAACATTTCAGACAAAATAGAGTCCAGTGGCTAGAGAAAAGTAGATTAAGGATAAGATATTAAAGCTGTTCAAGTGATCTGACTTGTCAGATGCATAATTTATTTTTATGCCAATTGGAATAATAAAAAAAAAAAAGTTAACAAGCTAGGAACATATTGATTACACAGAGCTCAGTCTGCCCCTTAGCACTTTCAGGACACAAACCGTCTTGATGACTCCCGACTGTGCTTTGTGCAGACAGAGCCTCTGAACAACCAAGTACTGCTGCAACCTGAGCAGTACTCTGTGCACATCCAGTTGCTCACAGCTATACCAGCAGGAACACGAAGGCTGGCAGGCTTCAGTTTTTGCCAAGGATTTTCTGAAAAACAGTGGCGATTGCATAGGAACATAGCCCTCCCTGGTTTACCTCTAGGTACAGGATGGGAACAGTAGGTAACATCAGTTTCACAGAAGTGTTATTTTCTTTAGAGATGGGGAATTTTTTAGACATCAATGTAGTGAAATTATAGCAATAGCTAAGAGGAATCCACTTCTGTTCATCCTTTTTAAACAATAACTTTAAGAATTGATTTCTAG
Source organism: Anser anser (assembly GCF_964211835.1). Taxonomy (NCBI): domain Eukaryota; kingdom Metazoa; phylum Chordata; class Aves; order Anseriformes; family Anatidae; genus Anser; species Anser anser. The sequence continues at coordinate 31,228,437 of NC_139724.1, forward strand.
TTGTTAAACCATGGAAATGCATCAGTACTGCCCTTTGTCTACATAACAGTGAGGTAACAGATCTAAATTACTTCCAACTTTGCCATAGACAGAGTGACTCGAGTCATTTCATTTGTTTTACTTTTTTTTCCCTCCCCCATAAAATTAGGATAACAGCAGCTATGAGAATGGGGTTGGGAGGTTTTGTTCATCAATATCTCTGTGTAGTTTGAGAATGCAGAAGTACTGTGTGAAATGCAAAGTACTAGTTAATGAATATCCAACTTCGTTCTTCAGAATTGCTGCTACAACTGCCATCAGCAATACTGAAAAGAGCTCTCCATGCCCTACTGAATGTTTATTGAATAATTTTTCCCCAACCCGGCTGTGGTTCTCCTATCGTCCATCCATATATTTCCCTAGATTTGCTTTGCATAATTTTTCTCACAGATATTTTCCATATTTCAGAGACATTTTGATACTGTTACCCTGAAGAGGCATTTATAATAAGAAATTCTTATTTTTCAACTTAAAAAAATAAAAAATAAAAAAAAATAAAAAAATTCTATTTCTTTCCTGGTTCCTAACCTGGTTGTATATTGGGCTTTAAAATATCATCTGATCTGTTGATTTTATTCTGGATGATAATGAAATGCATATGCTTTTAGTCCAAGAATGAATTAATTTGATATTAGCTTTCATTAGTTTGAGTAGCAACTTTTAAAGCAATAAAAGCTGCGCTGCCAATCTAAAATGTTACATAAGCTAAATACTTTCATAGGATCATAGAGCATCCTGACTTGGAAGTGACCCACAAGGATCACCAAGTCCAACTCTTGGCTCCCCACAGGACCACCCAAAAATCAGACCCTGTGTCTGAGAGCGTTGTTCAAACACTTCTAGAACTCCGGCAGGCTCGGTGCTGTGACCACTGCCCTGGGGAGCCTGTCCCTGTGCCCGACCACCCTCTGGGTGCAGAACCTTTCCCTAGCACTCAGCCAGACCCTCCCCTGTCCCAGCTCCATGCCGTTCCCTCGGGTCCTGTCGCTGTTCCCAGAGAGCAGAGCTCAGCGCCTGCCCCTCCGCTCCCCTCGTGAGGGAGCTGCAGGCCGCCATGAGGCCTCCCCTCAGTCTGCTCTGCTCTGGGCTGAACAAACCAAGGGACCTCAGCCCCTGCTTTCTTTAACCTATTTCATACTTTATTGCATTATTTCCCAGTGTGATGTCAATGTTACTCCACTATTTTAAGTGAAATTATTATATATAATAAAAAAAAAAGCAAAATAAGCCAATTTTGCAAATAAGATTGCCTGAAATGTTAAGAGCGGCAAGCCAGCAAAAAACTTTGGTGTTGATACTCATCTCGTGTCTTTGCAAAATCTTTCCTACAGATTTATATCTACATCACACAATTTTGCTTCATCAATACTTTTTTTTAATCTGAACATATGAAATTACACCCACTCTTTCTGAGTCATCGTTAAATGTAAGTGGTATTAATTTCAACTAACTTCAGGAGGACTTGTGCTTACTAATGCAACCCAAATGCTGGCAGTAAGTAACAAGTTAGCAAGAAATTTCATTCATTTCAAAAGCTCTGAGTTCCTGGTAGGCATTTCCTGCATATTCACAGTTAGTAACAAAATCTTCAATTAGCACTAGAGGGCATTGGAAAAGAAAATAGAGAGTTAGTGTGCACTGAGATGCAAATGCTTTTAGCAGTGAAAAGGAGAAATTTCATGCCAGCCTGCACTGACAACAAGCTTTTTTTTTTTTTTTTTTTTTCCTTTTCACTGTTAGATATTTGCATTTTAAGTGAAGGCCTGAAATGTTAGTGACAGGGTTGCACTATTTATTTTCACTAATGGATCTACCTGTAGCCCTGATGATCATCTCACTAACAGGAGTCATAGTTTACATTTACATGTCCTTTTTTTTTCCCAAAAATACTTCTCAGTCTGTGCACATTTTAGATCTAGAGTCAAACATCATGGTCCTTGCTATTGTTTGTTTTTTAATGGAAGCTTCTGATGAAATTAATGATTGCAGTACTAGTTTTCCCTAGTCAAAAATATTCTGGCTTCTCAACAGAACTTGCAAAATATACATATTCTGCCTGATATGCATAATTTAATCCATGAATGAATAAAAGAATAGAAAAGAATAAAGTTTACAGAAGCAAGATCAACGCTTGGTAAAGAAGCATCCATATAAAGTTAACTTACCTGTATATTTGTCCTTGCTGAGGTTAGGGTGAACATCATGAGATTTCTGTTCAACAGGTTAAATTTTGAGGAACATTTTTCCATAAATGTAACCAGAAAGGTGGGGCATTGATACTGAAAGACTTGGTCCCACAGAATAAATATAGGTCCTGTTCCTTCTTTAATATCAGTTGAGGGTCCTCAGTACTTTGCAGAAATTACCCATCAGTGGGACAGATGGCAGAAAAGTATAACAAGTGCATCAAAGTAGGAAAAAAAATTAAAAAGGAGAAAAATAGCTTGAAGTAGATTATGATTGATACAATTATACAAGCATAATGTTGACACACTCAGCTGAGTGCCCTTTTTCATATTCATAGTATTCATTTTGTAGTTTCATAGTACTATATCCTGCTTAATATGAATGGCAAGTGTGAGATGAAGAGATGAAGGCAGTGGCACAGCAGCTGCATGGAGCAGCACATCCAAAGCAGTATCAGTTCCCTCTGAAGAGGATGTGAAAGGGAAGAAGGAGAAAGGCACCAGGGTACCCATTTTCAAAATGGATTTGCTCTGATACTGCTGCACTCATGACAACCACCCTGAGCTTCATGAAGAACTCACACCATTAAAGCAGGGTAGGTAAAGAAGTGGTATTTTTTAATGTTGCTCACCTCAAAGCTATGTGAGCTTGGGCATCTCTTCTCTGACACCATGGTCTGTTGTCTATGCATATGCTCATAGAAAATGTGGGAAAAAATGTCAACTCTGGAGCTTTGTTCTTGCTTCTTATAATCTACCTTTATATCCCCCAAAGGCAGTATCTACAGCTCTCTTCACATTTTTAAGCTAAAATACGGGGTCTGATAGGGATCTTTGGGAAACCAAAATTATAAACATCAGTGAGGTTTCTGTTTATATGCCGGGTAGCTGGAAATGTTTTTAAAATGGAATTATAGTTGTTTATATTAGAAGGTTTTTAATAATTTTATGTTAATTTCATTTAGTTTTCAACTGCAGTCTGGTCCAGCTCATTAACTGACAAGGATGAAATTTTATTTCAGAACTGCAGCTAAACTTAAAGAGATTCCAGTACTGTTAGTGACTCATAGAATGCAACTACAATAAATTATTTGATTTAACATCCAAGATAAAGCTTTAAAAATATAAATTTCCATTTGATCATAATATATCCTGTTAGTAGGTTGCAGAGTGCTCAACTGGGAAGCAAGTTACCCATTAGAGGATTAATGAATCATATGGTAATCATGCATAATAGCTCTTAAGCAGTGATAACTTTTGCAATCCACTCACATATTTACTATCCATCATAGCACTCCTATAAAATATATGTAAAATATATGTAGGTTGAATATTATTCCCACCTTACAGGATGGAAGAGTAAAACAGAAAGACTCATATGGTTTGTCAAACAGTAAAACTACACTTAAAACTCTGTCTCACAGTCTGCATTTACTCAGTGCAATCTCATACTTTGTTGTGAAAAGAATTGTACACTTCACTTATAAGAAATAAGCAGCAATATGTTTATTGATGAAAACAGTGATCTATCAGGGCTTAATTGTGAATGAGACAGTGATTTAACAATCACTGTAAATGTGACATTAACAAGATTCGTGATGGCAAGGTCACTAGATTATTTACTGCATAGAGGACAGGGTCAGACTAAAAGCATCAGGGTGACTCGTGTTGAGTCACAAGGTTCAGAATGGGGTCCCTTTTGCCATCTCCTTTTGCCAACTCCAGGGAGTCTAGATACGACCAGATCATATCCCAATCCCAGAAAGAACTATCCCAACCCCTAAAGAACTACATGCACAATCAATCCTTTATATCACTTGGCTAAGATTATAAAGTTTCAGGCTGGCGGGGTGAGGGGACTACACCACCACATATATCCAATCTATATCTGCTTGCTCTGAGACAAGACAAAGATAAAATTCCTTTAACCACTATTCTACTTCTAGGCTTCTTTGCAGAAAATAAACAACAACTTTTTATCAAATATAAACCTATGTGTTTGCCACTGCCCAGCTAGCTTAATCTACCCAAGATACAGCAAACTTTTATATTAACAAGATGTGACTATTGATATTAAGAGCATCTTTAGTCCTCTTCCTATTTGCCTTCTTAAATACTCATCAGATACACCCCTTTGCGTTCAGACAAAAAGTAATCATTCTGGTATCTCCAGGAGCAAACAGGACTATGTTCTGACAATTGCCATTCAGGCCAAACTTTTACTGTGTACAGTGTGTTTTCAGAAAATGTGGCATCAGAACATTTACAAAAGTTGTCATTTTTTACTCTTTAAATTATTGAATATTATTTAAAAAAAGCAGACAGTATGCTTTAATAGGCTTTGAGTGAATTCTGTATCCAAATAAAGTTAAAAGTATAACTCTATAGTTTGATGAAAATGTTTTCTAAGATACTGTGAAAGACCAGTTACTGGAAAGAAGTTACACTGAAATTCAATATTCCATTTACATCAGAAATAACGTAGTTTGGCTAACCAATGACCATTGTTTTTTTTTTCCTCTCTGATGAATAGTGAAAAAATTTGAACCTCAAGATAAAGTTAAATAACTCCTATGAATAGAACACAGTGTTTATTACTCTTGTCCAGTCCTCTATTTCAAGACTGAATAAGATAGGGATGGATTGGCAAGTTCTTGTAGTGGTGTTTCCAATTTATGCTGGCAGATTCAGGTCATTCACTTCATACTGGTATGTTTTTTGCCATAAGATCACTAGCTTTATCTTTTAAACAATCTGAAAGATAAGGAGATTGATTAAAAAATAAACAGCTTGCATACAAAGTCAAAGTGAAATAACTATTGGTCATTAGTAAAATAATTTGTTTTCATAGTTGAAAAAAAAAAAGATAAGAAAAAGAAAATGTTTGGTAATGCATTTGGCCTTCAAGTCTTTGTGTATGGCTGTCTCTGGATTTCATTCCCCATTTAAGAACTCCAGAAATTCTATGTACAGATGCTTGTGTTTCATCACAGAAATTGTATAGAAGCCAGAGGACTACACTGTTGGAGCCACACTCAGAGGGGACTGTATTTTGTACTGTGGCTCAGGACTAAGATGTGTATTGTTTCTTGTGAGAATAAAACTGGTGTAGGGGAAAACTAAATTCTCATAGGTTTCTCTTACGTGCACAAAGTTGGTATTTAATGGATCCCTTATGGTTTACTTATGGATTACTTTGTCTAGCACACAGAAAGCGACCCCTGAGGTAGACACAATCCAGATCTCTCTCCTCACTCCTGTTATGGAGAATAGGTACTTTGAAGAACGGACAGTGTTATTGCATGTCCTGGAAACCACTTACATAGATACCACAATTGAACAAATATGAACAGTAACAATATTGACAATGTGCATCATGACCTCAAAAGAGGTTATTAACCTCAAAGGTCTAAACTGGACAAAAGTCCTTTTCCTCCATGCAATCTACTGTATATCATGGATCCTCCTGCTCCCACTTACTGACAGCTTTTATAGGTGTCAGAAGGCAAAGACGCCTTCCCCTTCTTACAGTAGCTTGTTGGTTACATTTATTTTTTCTGCAAATCCCATGTTCCACTCTTTTCTTTTTCTAAGCAGAATATTTATCTACTCTACATGGCTGGAGACACCACTGGAGTGACAGTGCCTCCTGGTTCAAACTGTCTTGGCCTTGGAGGGTACTCAGGAGCCTGTGGAGGAAGAGCAGTAAGATGGTATGTCCTGTTTGAGATTTCTCAGATGCAGGACATCCCTGTGCAGGTGGTTTACAGGAAATCCATGTCCTGTAATTATATCCTAAAGGTAGAGTCTGGAAAACCTGAAGGCCACCAGAGATCCAGTCAGTTGTTTGTTCTCTATCCTCCAGTCCTTAAGGCCCTGAGGGGCAATGCAGTAAGGCAGGCGGGTGCCCTGAAACCTGGGCCATGTGGTGGGGTCACAGGCCGTACATAGTACAAACACACATCAGTTAGTGTTTGGGAGAAAACACTGAAAGGACCTTGCTGAGATAGATAGCGCTAATAGCCATGATGGCCCGTGAAGAAGGGATCAAGCAGTTACCATCTGTGGGAGGAGGAATATGGGGATATAATGAATTTGATTATATAGCTGCTTGAAGGGCAGATGCTGAAGAGCCCTCAGAGGGGCTAAAGCTCAGCAAGGACCACTTCGTCTCCACTAAAGCATCCTCACAGAGCAAACTGAGTGGAAAAAATTTCCTCTAACAGAGCAGCTTTCAAAAATGCTAAGTCAAATAGGCATGATAGCAAAACTCTCTCATCAGTTTATTTTGTTGATCTTCCTCTGAGGTAACCTCTGCTTATTTTTACCTCAGTGAAAAGAATATCTTAGCACATTAGACAAGACTGGTATAAAAATGTATGTATTATTTATACATACACATTCTTTACTGAAACGTCTGGTTTAAACAGCTTTTGTTGTTGTTTCCCTGGCTTTTTCCTTAACTTGATTTTTTTTACCTTGTCTTTAGAAGAAAAAACAATAACATGTTTACAGAATTTCAATCCATGTCAGATTTGCACACAAACTTTTCTTATGTTAAGGAAAGCAGGTAAAAGCCCACCTAATAATTTAGAGTTAAATAAATAAATAAAAGTACACCGTCTCTACCAAAACGCAGGTCCAAACCTGTTCGGTGTTAGACTGTCTTTGAGGGAGACATATGCACTAAGTATTAAATTGATTATTTCACCTCTGATAAGGAACAAACATAATATTTATGGTTTTGACCTCAGTGGACATTTTGTCTCATACAAATTTAAATTGCTTTCTAATTGTATTGCCCCCTCTTTGCACATCAGTATTTTCTTAATAGAATATCTAACTAGTTGTCATTTCCAAAGGATGAAAGCTTACTGTTTTTTTTTTCAGCTTTGGAAAATTGCCAGCTTATCACTTTCTGCTAATTTAAACTTTGCCTACGTTCATTGTTTAATCTATTTTTCATCCCTTCAAACATGTTTTGCATCTATATTCTTTCACTTACATCTCCTTCTTTAGGGTGTGTTGGGTTACTTTTTCAGTAAATACTCTCCGTAAGGTCATATAGTTTTGAGACTATATTTTCACAGAAAATCATTTAGGTTGTACTGTTCGTCTCCTCTGTTCCACGTCAATAATACTATGAATAAAGCTATTTTAAAAAGATTAGCTTTTAGATCACAGTCAACTTTCAGACTCAACCGATGAATACCTAGGATAAAGACATAAACATTATTTTAGTCCTACAACACTGTCTTGCCACATAAAGCAGCAACAGGCAAAAATACTACTTCTGATCTTGGTGTAGGCTTCTTTATCAGTTTTCCCATCTTCCTTTTGGGAAGGTGCCACTGAAGTACAAACTACAGGCTAACATAACTGAAGTCTTTTGTATGAGAGAATTGAACAGTGTGCTGATTTCCTGGCCACACTTCTGCATTCAGCTGGCTCTCCCAGCAGTATACTCCTAACACAGTTAAAAATACTTATATCAAGCAACGTGGACTTCCAGTTTTTGAGTGCAGATTGTCTACAAACCCTTGCTTCCCAGTCCTTTGAAAACCTGTTTTAACATCTTAATCATGTGAAATGTTTGGAAAAAAAAAAGTGTATTTAATAAACTCAGAAATTATCAGCTGAAATGGCGGATAAAATTTTACACAAGGTAAAATTAGTCTCTTTCATTTATCATGCTTAAGCAAAAGCCCCCACACAGAGCCTTGAGGCATGTCCTGAAGTTCAAAATAAGACTCTATCAGAACAGCTTTTGGAATAAATTCTCAATTTATGGCTTTTAGTAAGATCTGCATTCAGTTTAAATTTGGAGCTTGTTTATTCATATCAAAACTGAATCTGCAAGGACATAAGGAAATAGTTAAAACCAAAGAAATATGGCTTTCATGAAAAACACCTTTTTAAGCATGCTTTTTCTGCACTAATGAGAATCAGGAACAATTACCTTTTGGGGATTTTTTTTTTTCTCCTGAATTTAGAAATAAGTTAGAGGCCAGTACTCATGGCAAATTACTATCATAAACTACTAGGAAGGGATATTGCTGTGTGTACTTGTAGCTACATAGTACAATAGCTTAAGTTTTCTTTGGTGGTTTCAGATTCAAAGCCCAGAAATGTATTTTACATCAGTACTTGTACCTTCAGACCATGTGAATGGTTTCAGGAATCTCAAGATGAATGATAAATGACCAAAGAAATATGCTTGCATTTAGCCTTTTTTTTTTCCTTTTTTTTTCTTTCTTTTTTTTTCTTTCCTTTTTTTTTTTTTTTTTTTCCAGTGGACTAAAGAAATATTTAGATTAGGGAAGGACACAAGAACCTTATGCAGCTGTATGTTCATTTGTGTAGGTGAGCTTCTAGAGAAAGGATCTTCAAAAAGAATATTCGGAAGCAAGTACTATTGGTGAGAGAGAAAATTAGATAACCAAACTTGTGCATCATCATAAACAATGTTTGTTTTAAAGCTCTTAGCAGTAAATAACTGGACTTGACCTTGCAACCTCTGTCATCTTGATCACAGTATTACAAATAACTGCTGGACCAAGCATTCCAGAACAGGAGAATTTTTGTTTAGATTTGGTGAGCTTTCAGGCTTATTAACAAGAACGTTCTGCATAGGCTTTTTCTTCAGGCCCTGCAACATGTCATTTTCCTAATAAAAATGTGGCAATATTTAGTTTAAAAGCAGTTGTTATGCTTTTAAATAATAATAAAGTAAACACATTATTAAACACTAAAACATGAAGCATCCTTGCATGCAAGCTGCTCTGCTTCTTCTCCCTGACACCTGGCAGAGCAGCTGGCAGCACTTCCTTGCCCCCAAAACAAGTAGTTCTGCAGCCCTGAAAATCCTTCATTTCTGTATTTGCTCAATGGTACCACCAAAGGAGCTTAACAGTGTGAATAGAGGCAAAGTAAGGCACAACTCCAGATTTAATGGGAAATGCAAACACAAATCATAATTTAGTACCTAAGAATAGGGTAAATAACCATGTCCTGGACTTCTGTCTCCAATATTGAGAGAAACAAACCCTTTAAATCACTTCCAAACCTGGTTATACCTCAAAACCTTCCTAGGGGTAACAGTGCAGACTATATCTTTCTCAGCACATTGCAACTGGCCCCAGGTGACAACAGGAAAGAAAACACAGTATTTTTAGGATGCCTCAGTCATATGGTGACTGAAAGCTTTGCTTCTTGGTAAAACACAAGCAGCTTTTCCTAGGACTCCAATTGCATCTCTTTAAAATGTTAATTTACAGTAATTTTTCTTAATATGGGGCTATAACAGTGGCTGTAACGACAGCTTCATGTTTCAGTGAATACTGGCTTTGTCTTGTTCCATATTCAATCTCTCTGGATGATAAGTTTTATTATGCACATTGACAGAAGTCAATGTCTGTTTGTTATTTCAGTTTTATGTTACCAAGCCTAAACACAGAGAAATTAAGTTGTTAGCTCTATTATGGTGCACTTCAGATTTGAAAAAGAAAAGAAAGAAAGAAAAATGGGCCAAAAGAAAAACCCCCAAACCAAAAAAAAAACAAACCACACAACAAAAATACATAGCAACAAGCATTAGGAGACTGACTGTAGCACAAAGAAAGGACAAAATTTGCAACACAATAGAAATGGGAGGAAGTTTTATAAGGGCACTGAATTTGGGAGAAAATATTTGCAAAAGGAATTAAATGTCCTGAAGAACTTTTGGGACAGAATAAAGAGAAACACTGAGTGTGAAGCCTTGTCAGATTCCAACAAGTATTCATGTTCAATGCTGGGGGAAGGAGCTGACAAAGAGCTTCAATGAGAAAAGTGGTGGAGAAGCCAGGCACCATGGAGGGATGGACGGCACCTAGGACATGCTGTACAAGAAGAGAGCCCATCCCAGAGCTGGGCACCTTGCTGTGGGGATGGCACAGAATCTCCCTCATTCCCAAGCACAGGAGGTGTTACACAGGCACTGGGGAAAAATTCAAAAGATGCCTAGGACAAGCAGGCAAGAAAATATTGCAGCTGAACAGTACTAAATATTGTCAGATACATATTAATAGCCAAAGGTTTGGCAAGGAGATATTATCACCATGATTGTTTTATGAACATAACACACCTCTACATAATCAACATATAAACCTTTCCTAACTGTGTTTTCAGTGCTTTACAAAGTTCAGGGCATCCAGTGAAACCTGAAGAGACTCCTGAATCAGTGACTAAATGCATCTTTTCGGTTCTACTTTATTAATCCAAGGCAGGGAACACGGGTTTCTGTTGTGAATGAAGGTGATGATGGCACATAAGGAAGGATTGGCTCAAAAACAGAAGAAAAGGGAAGGGAAGGGAAGGGAAGGGAAGGGAAGGGAAGGGAAGGGAAGGGAAGGGAAGGGAAGGGAAGGGAAGGGAAGGGAAGGGAAGGGAAGGGAAGGGAAGGGAAGGGAAGGGAAGGGAAGGGAAGGGAAGGGAAGGGAAGGGAAGGGAAGGGAAGGGAAGGAAAGGGAAGGAAAGGAAAGGAAAGGAAAGGAAAGGAAAGGAAAGGAAAGGAAAGGAAAGGAAAGGAAAGGAAAGGAAAGGAAAGGAAAGGAAAGGAAAGGAAAGGAAAGGAAAGGAAAGGAAAGGAAAGGAAAGGAAAGGAAAGGAAAGGAAAGGAAAAAAACAACAACAAAAAGGCACTAAAAATGGCTGGTGGTTAGAGCCTAAAGTCCATGGTATAGAAATGCAGGAATTAGTAGATTTAATTTTGAGGTTTTCCTGTTATTAAGAGTGAAATCAGAGCTGTGAAACACCATCTTCCTTTCATTCTTCTATAGATGATATATATACACTCTACACACTCTAGAAAGCAGTGTGTGCAGGTAGTCTTTCAGTGACACTTACAAATCTGGAAGTCACAGGGTGGTGAGTACAACCTGCAAGTGGCTCTTTGAGAATGAGCATTTCCACGTGCTGAGCCGTGGAGAATGAGGGAGCTCCCCCATCCACAAGGTGAAGAAGAGGCTACATGCATCTTCAGCATCGTCAAAGTGCCACAGACATTCAACTCAATACCACTAAGTAGCAGCTAGGATCACTCCAGGCTCTATGGTCACATTGAAATGGATTGTTTTCCTGTTCAAGTGAAGATTACTCTGTAACTTCTAGGGCACCAAGCAGTTTGGTGTACAGTTAGGATTCTTGTGGACACAGGCACATTTAAAGCAAGCTAACTACAGATGTCTCTGTATAGTCTTCGTAAGCAAAGAATTAAATATTTTCTCTTAATTAATCCATTTACTTTCTGTTTTCAGACTGCAAGGAAAAACACTTGCTACATTGGCTTAGATTGCATTTTATTGTACTTTTAAAATATTACTTTAATAATCCCTTCATCCAGAAACAGATAATCACTTCTGCAACATAATCTGAAATGAATGAGGAGCTAGTGCTAACAGTGTTAATTGTATTCTCTCAAAAGCACCCTGAATTTTTAAATGCACTCCAAACATAATAGTCACTGCTCTGAGAAGTGGCAAGCTACCTATGGGCAAATGAGGAACCCACTAATGAAAGGGCAGCAACACAAACAAGACACAGGTGCTCTGCTGGCTTTCACCTGCCTCAGCATCTGCATTCTGCTCCCATGAGGGTATACCATAGTTAGGTAGTTTTGTGGAAGATGTGCATGCAGCCCCAGTCAGAAAACCTGCCTGTTTATCCTTATCATGCAAAGAGAACACTTACAGGTAATAAAGCTGGACTGCCAAGGACTACTTTGTACATGCCTTGCAGCCATTTTACTATTCAATGAAAGGCAGCGAAGGCTTCTTGATAACCCATATTCTCCACTAAGTAGATTAACTTTGTTAAAGTGCTGGGGAGTAAAAGGAGCAAAGGAAATATTATTTTACATTGCATGCTGAAAGACTTATTGACAATATTTGTGAATACAGAAGGCAATAACCCATGATCTGCACGTTAAAAAAAGCAGCTGTGAAGCTAGGGTCCATTTTTTATTCTAGTTGATACTTTTACAGGAAGAGGAAGCAGAGGAATTGCAAATGTGCCACCAATACTTCAGTATCTGATAAAGAGGAAAAGCCTTTACAAATTGTAGATCTCTCAGGTTTCAGTGGAGTTTCAACAGACATTGTCATTTACTATTATAATCCACCCCCTTCACTTCTGGTAAATGAACCGTTGCAGGAGATACAAAAATATCACCTATCAGCTAGCTATGGCATTCAAACACTGCATTTGCTTTCATAAAAGGCATTCTGTAAAATACTCTCCATTCACTGCAATCACTAAGGTACAAGAGATATGTGTATTACTTATGCTCCAATAGAATCACATTTGGAAATTAAAATTCTGCTGCGCAACAAAGACAAGCTACCAAAAAAAAATAATATGAGGGAGAAATAAACAGAAAGAAAAAAAAATAACATCGGTCCAAAGATTTACAAGTATCATACATCCAATAAAGTATGTTATAAAATAAAATGATCCACCATCAACAAAAAACAACTAAGCTGTATTAGTTTTACACAAATCTTTCTTCTCTTAGACCTTGTAGCTAGATTTTGCTACGTATTTTAGCTTCAGCGTATTCTGCTGTTGAACACTTCTTGAGGAAATATTTCAAAGAGCTTTGCACCAGCCCTCAGAAGAAGAGAATGAGCAACAGGAACATTTTCATGTCCTTCTTTTTTAAATAAGCAGTTATGCTGGTAACTATGTTTTTTTCCTGGAAATAAATGCAAAGTGTCTGGAAAGGTGAAGTATGGGTGGGAAGCATTTTATTCAATAGGTGAATGTTTTTTCAAATTCTAATGTCTTGTATACCCATATGGGGATTAAAACATCTATAAAAGCATGGAGTGAAAATTGATCTAAGCATGCAAATAAAAGAGTGACACAGAACTGTAGTTGCTGGAGTGAGAGGCAAGTCATCATGTATACTGATAATAACCCATCCCTAGCCAAATAGTTTTCACTGCAGGGCTCAGAGTGGGACCAAGATTGAGAACGGCCAGCCACCACTGCTCTGATAGGGCCTGTGTTAGCATTAAGTCTGAGATACTGCATCTTGCCAAGCAATTTCTCAAACCTAACATCCTCAGACTCATATCTGATATTTATGGCCAAGGAGAGACCATTGACTCAGATGTTTACACTGGTTCTGCAGGAGGAAGAGTATAACACCTTCCTTTTCTCCCCATTTTTGAAGGTATGAAAAAAGCGAAGGGCTAGGGCTAAGAGAACTTTTCCAGATTTTTGTCTTCCTTTAACCTACCAGTGCAGGTGGAAGGGTATCTTATACCCTGTAATGAAAACACTGCAGCTGTTCTGGCAACCAGTGGCAAGGAAGATGTCCTTCCCACTTCATTTTCAAATCTAAAAGTCCAGTGCTATGTCAGGGCACTCCACATCTTCCACATTCTGCAGACACCAACAAACTGTCAAATCAGAAAATTGCCAAAACAGGATATGTTTGGGTCCCTGCATATTTCCATTTGGTATACAGCCAAGTTACACTTCAAACTGCTGAATGGCCCTGCAGCCATGATGGTTGAAACTCCAGCCATGTTCATATCCCCACCACTGCTCTGCTCCAGTTTTTCTCTAATCTCTCTTGGTAGGAAGACAAATCTCGCACGGACACATTTTAAATGTCCTATAACTAATAGATTACTATAAAAATAAAATGCTGGTGTTATCCATAAAAGTTTTGGCTTACATTAATCAGTGAATTACTTCATTTATCTTCAAACTATATTAAAAAATAATCTATCCAAATCCAAACTTGATTTCCTAAATTCATTATGAAATTTCTAACCTGTATCATATATCTATTCTGCAAATGACAGAATCAAGTTTCATTCTCTCGCTTTTTTTTTTTTTTAAAGTTTTTTAAAATGTCAATAATGGCATATTACTAATCTATATATAAAATATTAGTTTGATTGGATAAGTTAGAACTGACCAGCAGTTGTAATTATGTTATAATTAGCAGCAATTAGTTACAGCATTGGAAAATTGTATTTTATACTTTCTTCATCTGTATAGTGATAGAAGAATGTGGTTGTAACCAACCCAAAGACCTGGTTGAAGCCCATGAATATCAAAAGTAAAATTAGATAAATTCCATTTTGGTGTGCTTCAGTATAAGATACTGATTACAAATGTATGCTCAGTATTTCGACAAAGGCAATGCAACACAATCATAAAGATTTGCCCATAGCTGTAACTTTGCATGAGATTTCTCTGGAAAAAATAAAATTAAATAAAATAATAGTAGTACGTTTTCAGTGATGCTCACAAAACCTTGCAAGCATAAAAGCATCAATGCATTCCAATCTCTCTTTCAGTAGCTGTAATAAAAGGAGGTTGCTATATATTTGTCAGGCAATGCAAGCTTGTTAAAGATCTGATGAAATTTAAAAGCTTATCTAAAAATATCCCAGACTTCATAGTTCACTACATTGCCAATTTTAAAATAAAAGTCTTCTATTCCCACACAACACCCACATCTTCTTTAATCCTCAGTGCCATCTTCAACATTTGTCAAGCTTTTTATATAAATCTTTTCTCAATAACATTTTTTTTTTCTCATTTAACATTAAACAACTCCTATCCTGGGTTTCTGATGCGATGTTATTTTTTTGCCAGGTAGAAGCCCAAAGAGAAGTATAAGTATTTGATAAGCCTTAGTAAGGGTGGAATGCTGACACTGTATTGTTTAACCCAGACTTCTTTCAGCACCTTTATTCTTTCACCATATTGGAACAATGAAACAGATGTGTCAGAGAAGTTTGCATCACCAGACACACTTCAGATACCTCAGGAAAACCCAAGAGACACTAACGGAGGTGTGCTGTCAGGTCTGGTGTATTCACTATCTCTTTTCATGAATGATGATGAATTGATCACACAAAGTGCAAAAATTCTTTGGAAGTGTAAAATAAAAACCAGAAAGTTCAAACACCACAGGAAAAAACAGAGATTATGGCAATATTTAAATTCTTCAAAGAACATGCCAAAGAAAGATAGAGTACTTTTGGAAAATGAATTATCTGAGTATCATAATTACTATAAGTTGTATATAACATGTCCTGCAATAAATTGGATTCATAATTTTGCTGAAGTATACAACATAACTGCTTTAGCATCATCTTCAGCATTTTCTTTATATGTCAGTCATGAGGGTTAAGGAAACAGCATTCACAAGTTGTTGCTTCAAACTGGAATACAACATAATGCTGTAGAGTGGGTACTATGATTTGCATATGGTTATTGAAAAATAAATATCATATATCAATTTACAGCATATATCAATTATACATCATATATATCATTATATCAATTTGCAGAAACTAATATCTATTCCCTTGAATAGAACCGTTGATTAGAGTGGGAAGAGGTTATGTAAATTAATACAGAGGGATTGGTAGGGCTTTTATAGGTCCCAAGGTGCAGAAGACTACTGACCCATTGCTATGGTGCATTGTCTTTATTATTGCTTGCAGTTTTATGCTTTGGTGTTCTGAACTTTCAGAATAGATGGATACACACAGAAACCATTGCAAAAGTGATCATGAAGTCCACCATCATTTCAACAGCATGTATTGTACAAAACAGAGCAGTCTGCTGCTTGGAGCATGTTTTTCAAGTCTGCAGAACAGCTCTTCCAAAACTGCTGACAGTTCTTCATAAATAAATTAATGCCAGCATAAGAACAAAAGAAATTATAATGAGAGCTGTAAGTGACACTGCAAAGTGATAGGTTTCTTTTGATAGTTAGAGTTACCTGGCAGTGTGCTATAAGACAAAAGCGTCTGCATGACACACAAGAATTTCAGGATTCTGTAAATCTACAAATGACTTTTCTGGGCAGTTTAGGAGGGAGAAACTGGGAAATAAGAACATGTGTAAAAGAATCCTGAAGATTATTTTTTTTTTTTTTTTTTTTTGGGGGGGGGAGGGTTGTTGTTGTATGGCTGGGTTTTTTTGGAGAAAATTTACTGATTCAGAGGTGGTAGCTCTGGGTTTTTCTTGGCATAAAATGAGAGTAAGATTTTGACTTCTGCCGTCAGCTATATGGCTGTAGCTTCATGATATTAGCTTCCATCCCCATAATACTCCATGAAGGCCATGTGAAGTGGCTTGAAACTTTGTGAAATGCTTAACAGTACAAAAAGGGAGATAAACCTAAGCACAAGAGAATGATTTTCTTTCCTTTATTTTTCTAGTTGCATTTTGGAGAAGAAAGAAATTTCCTTCCACCAGGAGGGAAATTGCTTTGTGACTAAAATGGCATTAGACTGTCTCCTGTGCATTTTCTCAAAGCACAGAAGAACAAAAACAACCACAAAAAAAAGGAGCAAACAAATAATGCTGTGTTAATAGATTTGAAAAATAAAATGTTTTATATATATACACATCAGAGATTTTGAGGCCAGAACTGTTAGATTTCCTGCATAACAACAGGCCATAGATCTTTCCTTAATTAACTAGTTTTTAATTAAAACTTAATAACAACAACAACCAGGTCTTGATTTGAAGTGGTAACAATTTTGGAAAACCTACTGCATTATTTGGTAAATGGTTCCAAAGGCAATTACCCTCATTGTCAAAAATCTGCAGTGGATTTCTAGCTTGAAGTGATCTAGCTTCAGCTTCTAGGCAGTGAGGTTTGTTATACCTCTGTCTGCTGCGCTGAGGAGCCTGCTCTAATCAAATACATTCCCCAGGGCTCTTACAGACAGTAAGCAAAATTCACTTGATCTACCATACACATATTCGTTCCTTCTGCAAAAGTATGAAAGACTCCATCAGTGTAGCTTATCAAAGGGAAGGTTAAGACATTACTTTGAATAATATTTGAATTTAATGTAGCAACTTGGAGGGGAAGGATTTTTATTCACATGAGATGAAGAATGAGGTAAGTATACAAGCCTTTGTTTTTTCAAACAATGGTAACACACAGAGGTCTAGATGAGTTTCAAACTGGTGCTTTCTATCTATGTGAAGGCATCCTCAACTTCTTTCTTGCAAGCAGAGATTGCAGCTCTGGAGAGAGTGAGCTGGAAGACAGTGATGGTAGTGAAAACTGCTCAGCCCTTTGTTTGTGTTCTGATCCATGCTTCAGCCTGATACATAGTATGTGCCCTCTGCACATTCCTGGCACATTTTTGGCAAAGGGTACAAAAACAACTGCCATTCACCTTTGCAATAGAGACAGCAATGTAAATTGGAAACTGTCCATCTCCTCATCCAGCCACTTTCTATGCACTAGCTCACTTCTACCTAGAGGAAGGGATGAAATGGAATAAAGTGTAATAGAAAGAAAGGCTGAAAGAAACTAAAAAAGGAGCATTTTTTGTTTTTCTCAATATATTCCTTCAAATTCTGCAGAGCATGAAAAGAGACTGGGTACAGGCTCCTTAGCTGTGTCTTGCATCTTGTTAGAAAGGTAATTTCATTAAGGCTAATATGAGCATCTGCAAGGGCTTAGCTGGAAAAAGCACCAAAGACAACTTCGGAAGTGCTAGTATCAGTGATGGTTATGTATTTGGCCGTGTTTTATTTCAGGCTACTACAAAAAAGAATTTTTATATATAGCAAAGTATATAGCATTCCAAGGGTCTATATAACACAGGGAAGAAAAAGAAAAAAAAAAAACAACTTTTCACACATCAGAGTACTTTTGGTGGATAAAGGTACCTGTTTTTTGTCCATGAGCTAAAATGTATGTTCTGAGCCCTTTGCAGCAAGAGCATTATACATATTTGTTTCTTCTGATGTTCCCAGCACCCTGGTGGGTACCATAAAATAAGAAATATGTATCTCTGTTAAGACAGGATGCTGTCTGTGTTACAGTCATAAATATGTGAATTCATAAATAAAGAATCTTTGTCTAAAACTTTCTAGTTTGGCTGGTATTAGTGGATGACAGAACAGGGAACGGCTTTTTTAAAAAATAAAGGAGTAGTAATTCCCAGAATAGTAAAGCAGAAAACATAAATAAATAAAATAAAGGGAAGCTTTAGCTGGAAGTACTAGTCATCACTGAAAACTTGACAGTTTTCTTCAAAGCTTCTTGTACATGATAAATATCATGTACTTTAATATGTAATAAATATCAGATACTGCACCATCATACACATACTAAGAGAAATAAAAGTACCACAATGATGGCAATACTGAGCATACTAGGTAAAAGCAATAAAGCAGGGTAGAATTTAAACCATGCCTCCTACTTCTGTGGAGAATATAGAATATCTGAATGACCCATCACACAGGATACACGATCTGTGTAAAAATTGTCTTAAATACACTTAATTTTTAAGTGTACAATATAAGAAGAAGGTAAAATGTTTTTCAAGGATACTCTTGCACACAAGATTTGATAAATACATGATGAGGGAGTCAGTTGTCTCTGTGAATGCCCTTAGTGGAGCTTCCTGCAAAGACTAGTGTCAGTAAAGGAAAATTAGAATTAATATCACTTAAAGCATAGTATTTGACTATAGTAGAAAAGTAAATCTGCCCTTGCTTGTACTGACAAAAATTCCCTGGGCTTCAGAGGATCCACACAGTCAAGTTTAAGGTAGGTTATGGTGTAAATAAAGATTGCCAGCTCCATATCCATGTTTCCATATACACGTCCACAACACCACTAACAGCCTGCAGACATTAATGGCTCTCTCTTTCTTTGAGCTGAAAAATACATTTACAAGGAAACTGATATGATTTTTATCTTGCCTTCTCTGTGACTGTGATGGAGATCTGCATACACAGACCAATATATTTGATTCTCCCGTGATCCTCAAATCTCTTTCCTAATTGTATCAGTAAGAAAGTGTTTCAAAATGCAGAACCTTACCACGGAACCCTGTAAAATACATACTCTTTAGCTAAAATAATACAACTATTTGGAATTCATACTACCCAGTTCAGTCATCCTCTATTCTTATCCTTTGTGTAAGATCATAAAAAGAATATAGTATTATGCTAATAAAAATGATAATATTCAGGGCTTAGGTTATGTCATTTGTCCCACAGGTGAATGCACAATTTAAACTACAGATACGAGGTAAAAGGCTATGCTGGATGCCAAGTCACACAATAGATAGATCCCAGACTTTCTATCGAATTCTCAGCTGAGGTAACAAACTGATTACAGAAACATAATCACAGCTGACACTCTGGGACTATGTTGTTAGGGAAATCTTGTCCAAGACAAAAGCTGACAGGACAAATACAAAAGAGGGGACATGGAGAATAGTAAGCACAACAGCAACAAGAGGAAGTATAATCAGGTATAGTAGACATTGAAAGTGTTGAACAGAAAGTGGTACTCCGAATACACATTCAAAGTTGATTGTCTAACATGGAATAAATAGAAAATAATAAAATTTTATTTGGAAGTTCTGTATGATCATAATTTTATAGCTGTTATAAATAGCTAAAATCAGCCTTTTATACTGTGTCAAAATGTATGCAATAGCTCATATACCTTTTAAACTGCTCTTTGTAGGACAAACAGTTATCTTACGTAAAGCAGTGTGGTATGAAAATCTTCCTCATCACACAAGATTTCTGTATTTAAGAAGTTTAAACATACCTTCAGTAAATGTGAATGTCTTTGCAGAGTGACTGAGTGAAAAAAGCAGATGATATTGATCTGGGTGATTCAAGTGTTCCAGAACCAGAGCTTGTGGAGACTCATATGAATCCTTTACTATTAATAGGATCAACCATTGTCTAATTTCCATTTTGATGAGAAAAGAGGCTCAGGAACATTTCTAACTTGAATCGCTTTTAGCTACAATAGGATGAGATGCATAATAGGCCTTTCAAAGTACTTACTTTCCACAGCTGGATGTCATCCGAAATACACTCATTCAGCACTTTGTATCTTATCCTTCTTTTACACAAAGAAATAAGTGTCTCTTCTAATTAAACCAATGCAGATGGAAACCCGGGTGCAAGTCATGGTATCGGTCATGAGGATGCCCAATCAGGAAACATAAGATTAAAATAATCCGGTTCTAGGATGAGGGCACTAAATTTTCTTAACATTTTTTTCCCCTCTAATTTCCCATTCAGCAGTGAGCTCTGTTTCCATGAAACTGTCAGATAGAGCCAAGAGATTCAGTTCAGAGTTGCTTTTGATATCTGCTTGGGAGAACCAAGACCAGCTCTCTGCCCCCTTCCACATCCTTCCATTTTGGAAAATTCCTGTACTTTTCAGATAACATGCAAAACGTTTTGCAGTACAGGAAAGCAACAAAGACTGCAAAAGTCTTCCTAACATGACTTAATATCCTTAACTAAAATGGGAAAGACAGGGATTGTTTTTGTTGATTAAATATCTATTATTTTTTTTTAATTCTCTTCTTTCCTTTTTCCTTCCACTAATGGATTAAAGATGCACTTTTATAACCCTGAAGAGCTGAGAACAGCCATGTTGTATTCTAACAGCATGTCAGCATGTCATAGCTTGATATTATTTGATTTTGTGCCATGAATTTATTATGCTTTTATTCAAACTTTTCTTTTTTCTTTTCTTACATGAATAAAAAACGGGATAGATTACATGCATAAATATATGCTACAGTCATCAATTTAATACGTTTGCTTTGCCTTCTATGTAAATTTTTAAAGTACTTTTACTTCTCACCCAGTAATTATTTGTTTGTGAACTGTGTTTGACTGGCCTGGGTGAATACATGCAAATGAAAAAGCTGGTTTATTCTGACTGAATAACTTGTCACATTAAATTAAGAAAGTGAGCTGCTGTAGAGGAAACACTAATTAAATCAAGGAGAACTGTGCACTCAAACTTGGAATTTGTTTGGAAATGCTCTAGGGAAAAAAATGAGAAAAGAATCCCGTCTTAATGTACATTCAGAATTCTGTAGCTGGAAGCAGACACAGTCATAGTTAGAAATCTTACAGTGTGCTATAACACATTTGATACCAGTTAGATGGCAGGATATTACTAAATGAATTTTGTGTTACATTCCCTGAAGTTTTTACTGTTGCTTAATTGCTAGATGTTTTTTATATGTTTGCAGCCCCATGAAAGACAGAATATATACA
This sequence comes from Anser anser, assembly GCF_964211835.1. Lineage (NCBI taxonomy): Eukaryota > Metazoa > Chordata > Aves > Anseriformes > Anatidae > Anser > Anser anser. Next base: position 31,249,757 of record NC_139724.1, read on the forward strand.
TGTGCAAATAAATACATACAAGTTTAAAATTATGGATGTTTGTGTTAGTGAGGGTCAACGCATTGTAACACAGCATGTTACTGCTTTGTAATGTAGAATATATTTCATTGTTTTTTCAAATTAGTGTCAGAGAGTAGATTAACAGAAGACTCATCCTCCATATTAGTTTTGAAATTTGTTTTAAAAATAAGACATAGTTTAAAAAGGAATATCACTGACAAATCCTTAGGTTCCTTTCAAAAGAGACTATTCAACCCCAGGACACAGCTTTTATTACAAATGTTTGTTCAAGACTGCTGTTCTTTACTGATGGCTTTAAACTTTGAAATCAAAATAGCGGGGAATTTGACATTCAGATACCATGCACTTGACCATTTAGTAATGTTTATAATTGCAAGATAAGTCATAATGAAACCTAATAATCACCTTAAAAATGATTGATTCAAGTGCTTTATAATGTACTGTATAACTATTATTAGAGACGTTTACTCCACGACTGAATGCTTTGTGAAATAGGAACCATCAGGCTCTTAGTTTACTGTCATATTTGTTCGTTTTCCATGTTATCATAGCTCAGACATAGCTCTTCTTCAAGAAGTAAAGAGTAAAGTAAATCAGAGGTCTCTGTTTCATGTTTTGTGTGTGTCCAATCCAGAGTGGATTGGTTCTATTCTCTGCTAGTATCTACACAGATATGAACTCATAGCTTTCTAGTTTTACACACATTTTTATATAGAAGAAAACGGATGATAGAGAAGAAGCTAAGGTAAGGAGAAGCAGAGTTTAGAAAAGGCAAGGAGAAGCTAAGAGAACTGATGTGACAGATTGCCTGGTTTTATTTCAATCATTAAGCAAATATTAATATATATATATATATAAGCAAAGACTTAAAACATATGTCCTATTTTACTTGGAAAAAATATTGTCTCATAAAGGGTAAATTAACAACTGGGAAATGTGTTGGATAGTAGTGAAAAAATAAGCATGCTTGGATTATTTGTTATTTCATGAATATATAAGAAGATTTGAGAGGGGTGTGGAAGGATCCAAATGATCTCCAGTCAGAGATAAATAGCCAGAATTTTTCTTCAGGAGGTTTCACAGTATTAAAGAAGTATTCTACAAGTCACACCTGTTCCCCCTTAATCGAACTCCTTTTCTTTTCTGATAAGACTATTAAATTCTTACCTGAGGCACATCTCAGCTAATAAAGTGGCTAACATAGATAGTAGACCACATACAGGGGAAAAAAAATATATTTATACACTTTAAAAAGCAAGTTTCATCTCTAAAATACTCTACTAAGGCTCAGCAGAAACCTGAAGTTTAGGTGGAACATGTGAGCAAGTGATATAGAATCAGAATGTAATTTCTGATCTGTCCTTCAAAACAGGTATAGACTACAGGGACTGGTAGCTAGAGGTATTAGCACATCTGCTGTATTGAATGGTGTTTGAAGAGCTGTTATGGCACTGAATGACACTGAGCCTATAGGTACACATGGCTTATGTTACAGCATTAATCAGTGACAGATGACTTCACACCCATATTGCATACACTTAGCTTGCTAGACAGGAATACAGAGCATTGTTAGAATAATGCGATGACTTCCCTTCTGAATGAGCCCTCAGCCATACATAAGGTGAATTTACTGAATGCTATGCATTTCATAGATCATGACCCCCACTCATTCATTTCTAGAGATTTTACTGAGTTTTTTTAATGAAAATCTTATCCATGAGTCTAAATTTTTTCAATCAAAAGAAAACAAACTAACAAATAAAACACAACTATGCCTGTTTCAAATGCAAGCCCATAGGGTAATGATCTTTGCTCCCTTTCCTTTGTAGTTTGGTTACTATTTAAAGAAAAGTCTTTTGGTTTCAAACAAATTCCTGCTGCCAGCATCAAGTAAACAACATAACTCAAAAGGACAGGCAGATTATGGCCAGAGTAATGAGGAAAGACTATGATTTATAGGATGTGAAGAATGAATGACTGTGTTGCTTTACCTACAATATGTTTGGAACAAAGCGTAGACAGGGGACAGCATGAAAAGAGCTAGAGTTAACCCTCACGTGCAGCATTTAAGTTTTCTCTTAACACTCTTTAAACTGCTCTTATGGGCAGAATGTAATAGCTAAAAAAAAAAAAAAAAAAAGATAAGACATTACACTAAAGGCAGAAGTCAACAAAGACTTACACACTGAGACAGCATATAATTGAGCTGGAGGATTTTGTGATTCAATGTCTTTGCTTTTCAGTCATGAGTCATAAAAGATTTGAACAATATTCACTTTTCTCTAAAATATCACTGATCTATACCTTGACTTTAATTTTTCCTCTTCTGTCTCTTAATAGTAAAAGGATAACATTAACTAGAGGGCATATTTCATCTAACAAAAACACACACACACAAAAAAACAGCACTTCCTACAAATCAGATCAGATTTTCATTCTGAGCATAGAAATAACTTCTCATCAGTTTGGTGGCTCTACAACCTACTTTGCTATTATTATTATTATTTAATTAAGAGATCTTAAAAATAAGTGTGGAAATAAAGTTTCAGTTTATTTTCTGGTGCTAGACAAGTCAGAAATATCTGAATTTCAGATTATTTCACTGCTCTGTAAAAGGAACAAACTGTCTGAAAATATATTTTATCATTACCACCTTGCACTAAAATGCTGAGATGTTGTTTTGTGTAAATTTGCTCTGAGAGTCATTCATATAAAACAGGCTTTTAAAAGAATATTAAAAATTTTGGATATTTTTATTATATTCCTTAAGATTTCTCTCACCATTGTCATTTATTTATGTGGATGAATGTTGCAATTAGTCTTGAGCTTGATTCCTGCTTCTTTGTGAAGGAAAATCTCTCACATTTCTATATTTCTATGAAATCCTCTATCAAAAACTGTTGTGTGTTGTAAACAGAATTAAAGCACAGCAGAAAAGTCATACTTCTCGAATGCACTTGTGAGAAAAATATACACTCTATATAGAGGAAGAAAAAAGTGCAAAAAGAAGTCTATACAAAAATGAGAAAAATAAATATTGGTCCCAATTCTACATATTTATTTGGTTACATTGTCTTATTTTCAGCATGACATTATTTATAGTTTTTTCTAAATTTCACCACCCAGAGTTGACAAATGGTTAGGTTCAAACCTGCAACCTGGAAGAAAAGTTATAGGTTGTCCTATGCCTTTAGGTCTCCCAAAACACCCAGTGATTTCCATTCATTTCCATTTCTTGTGTTTCCATTTTAAGGCAAACATGGATCATTCAGAACCAACAAACCAACCATGACTTTTCGTTTTCCACCTTGCTGCCCCAAATACCACCTACAGTCTAGTGACCGTCTATTACAAATTATGTTCACTTCTATATGTTTATTACCAATAGCTGTAGTATAAGTGTCTGTGCCATTGTAACAGCTAGGGACTTTAGGTATAGATGAAGACTTCAGGGTGCAGGGCATTGTGAAAACACAGAATTAAAAAACAAACAAACAAACAAACAGAACACCACACCTCCTCCTCCTAGCTATTTTTGTAATTATTAAACAAAAAGAAGCAGTTTAGGAGATAGAGCTAAGGGCAACCAACAAGTTAAAAACATGTTCATTTTTAGTAGCCACTGGCCTCAGTACTCTATCTGCTCTGCCAAGTTCTCTAGGCAAAGAGCTTTGACAGGATAACTAAAGGCCGTGACTTTTCATACAGCTTTGCCTATTTACTACATGCACCAACCAGACTTTTCCTGTACATGGAGTGGAAGTTCTTGTCCAAGAGAAAAACAACACATGGATACAGGCCAGAACTGGGGATGGCCAGAGGCAGGAATCAACACAGCACTGCTGATGATAATTGGAATGAGACAGACCTTGACATACCTTGAAAAGAGAGAAGCAGCTCCTACCTGTGTTACAGAAAGCAAACAAATTATAACAATGGAGAAGAACTCATTGAGAGCAGCTCTGTGGAGAGAGACTTGAGTGTTCTAGTAGACAAAAAGGCTTGACATGAGCCAGCAGTGTGCGCTTGCAGCCCAGAAGGCCAACTGCATCCTGGACTGCATCAAGAGACATGACCATCAAAGACTGAAAGTGTATTTTGTAGATAATATTAGAAGGTTCTAAGCACCATAAGGAAGCTTCGAGGATTTTTGTTTTAGAGAAACAAGCATCTCTGAACTTATAGACTTATATATATAAAAGCTATAAAACTATGTATAGTTCAGCCTTAGAAAACAGTCTCAGATTATAGAATGGTTGAGGTTGGAAGGAACCTTAAAGATCATCACCGGGATCTATTGGACCTATGGTCTTAGGGACAGATATGGCTGCCACAGGCAACCTGAGGTGACAGGGACAATGAAGGGACATGTTGGTAAGAGGTGGTGGCCCCCAGACTTCATACTCCAATCTGAGAAAGATCTCTGCACTGCTAAACTGGCACAGAGGAAAGCTGATGTATGTGTGCACAACGAAAGGAGTCCAAACAACCATCATCAGCACTGTGGTGCTTCCAGAAGTTGTGTTTCCTGACTTTGACTATCTACAAATGTGTAGAAGATATAACGTGCAAAATAAAAATTTTTGAAGGAAGTCTCTTACCCATACCTAAATACACATGAGCTTCAAGGCTTTGTTTTACCTCCCCTACATTAATGAAAAATAATATGCATCATTCAAATATACAACCAAAGGTAAGTGTGTAGCATTTTCATGTAAGGTATTGCTTTTGCTGTTTGTCTTACTAAGTCCATCCATCAACAACAACAACAATTACTGCTATGGTATAAAATCAATGAGAAAATCTCTTGATAAAAAGCTTCTTGTCCATTCTGTCACCCATGTTTTCAACTTCTGGGCTATTGGAACTTCCAGTATGATATAGCTGCAGGATATGAAGTCATCTTAGGATTTCCAGTTCTTGCAGTGAGTTGTACAACTCTACTTGAAGAAATTAAACTTAATATCCTTAAATTTGAAGTCATTTATAAAATAGTGCATTCCAAACAGCATAAGGATCATACACACAAATGATATGATGAAGAGACAAAAAAGACTGCACTATTTATTGTCTTGCAAGAGCTATGAAAGATTAAGAATAGCTCATGGTGAAGTTCATGTGATCACTTGATGGTCCATGGATAAGCTTCTCATCTGAATCCAAAGTTTACCACCAAGTTGTAAGGCTGAATAGCTAGCATGATAATTTTAACTGAAGCCAAATATCATGTAGAACAAAAGTTATGGTAAAGATCAGGGTAGTCACTGGAGAAGAACAAACAGTGAATTTCTATTCATTTAATTCTCTTAGCTATTTTTGATTCACTTCTACTGATTCCTTCTATCACTTTCTACAAATCATTAATTCCTCAAATATTGCAAATATTGCTAATGTAAATTTTATAAAATTATAAAGTTCTGCCAAGAGTAGCAATATACAAGTAGCTTGTTTTGCAATTTAAAAAGCCATATATTTTTCTTAAAAAAAAAAAAGAAAAAAGAAAAACAAAAAAAACACAGCACATTAGTTTTCTGAAAACAAAGTATCTTAATATTTTGGCTTATTTTTCTTCTGAGAAAGGAAAGGAATATAAAGAAAAACACATGCTGGGAAGTAAAATTAAAAATAAGGACAAATTGTTCCTAAATGGATGGAACAAACAAACCAATGAACAGGAGTTAGTGATCCCTCTTCAGAACACAGAAGGAATGGTCTAATATTTAACAAATAGACATAATTTCCAAGCTGCAGGCAGAAGTTCTTCAAATACAGATTTCTCTCAGTGTGTTTTCTATTTCAATTCCACAGCAACTGTAGCAAGGATTTTTATCTCTGTGAAATGTAAAGACTTTTATGAAAAAGCTGAAACTCAGTATTTGTTTTACTGAGCACCAAAATACTACTTTTTGACTCTTCTTAACAAAGGCCCAGAAAATCCTTGTGATATTTTTGATAAATATATCTCCTCTTAATTGAAAAATATTCCTGTATCCATAATCCTTTGGGCAGATACTCATCTCTGCTTCTTACATTGTATATTGTTCAAGCTAAATGATGTAATCTCTGATACAACTCAATAAAGTTCTGATCTTGATTAGGGTCTCCATTGTAAAGAGGTTTTAAATAATACTTTGCAGATCTTACACAACCATGGAAAAATAGTGGCCCTTGGATAAAGCCTCTGGCAGTAGTTGAAAAGTCCAGCGATCCCAACACCCTCTGGTACAAAAAGCTGTCTGTGTAATGAACGGAGTTGCCTCATTTCAATAGGGAGTGAAATCTGTGTCTTGATACTTGGAGAAAGTCTCCAATGGTTGCAAATCCTCTATTGCCACATTATTCACTTCCCTCCCTAAAAACACTCTTGCAGCTGTTTCATTCACTCTGCAGAAAGCCTCTTCTCCAGATGGCGTGGGTAGCCTACTGGAGACTGATGCCAAATCAGATTCCGTTGCGGAAGGTCCAGGGCTGGGGAAAGTATGAAGGAAAATTCAGACTACTCTGAAAATGTGGAATGCCCTTGTGAAGGACACAGGGAGTGGTTATTATTTCAGGGAGAGTGTTACTATTCTAGGTTGGAGCCTAAAAGTATCTGTGAAGGGTTACAGAACTTAATTTTCTCTTTGCTCCTGCTTTTCAGAGTTTGCGTAACTACTTACTCCCATTAGGTTAGATGAACTAGAGCTGAAATAGATGAGAATTATCTTGTGTTTCTTCAGCATCACTTTGCCTACAGGGATAAAACCTTCTGGCTTCACTAGAGATATGAGGCCTGATTCTGTGCTAACCTGTATCCTGTGCCCATTACACTGGTGTCAACAGGACCCAGCAAGGTGGGGAAAAAAAGTGACATCTGACGCACTGTTATGCAACACTCTTTGGGAGGCTTTTCGCTTGCCATAGTGCATACAGCTGGGAAGGCCATTCATTAACAGTATTTCTTTCAGGATCCCTCTGAACTCAGGATGTCTTTTCTTTTTGGAGTTGTGAAAAAACAAGTGCACTATTATTGCACTTGTTGACACTGTCTTTTATTGGCATGAATACAGATTGTTTGGAAAGCAGCAGCAAATGCTGTGCAGTAAATCAATCAGGCCAAACTGGAGAGATTATTAACTAAAGGGACTGTGTTTTTTCATTTGAAAATTAATGCACTTTTTTTTTTTTTTAATTAATTTGAAAATGATATAGTAGCTATAGCTGTTGCTTGCATGGGGCAAGACTTTGAGTTCGCTGTGTTAATTTGAAATGCAGGAGCACTTAATTGTGGGGTGCCTTTTATGGAATACACATTATAAATCAACAAACATTTCTTTTGGTGAAATAAATGCCAGATCCTGTAATTACTTCTTCATGTACCACTAGATGTTTTAATAAGGAAGTCCTTATTTTCTGCTACAAAACATGCATTGGATGAAAATCCCAGCTTCTAGACCTCACGGTCTTTAATATACCACACAGAATCCTATATTTTGTCTGTAACTCTAGTACTGTATTTTATACTTTAATGTGAGGGATGTGGAGAATGTGCCACAGCAGTAGTTTTGCCAAACGTTAGCCAAGCAGCTCTTCTCACATTGCTGGGTACTGCAGGAATAACTGCATAAGATGTAGGCACAGGGCAGGTCTGAAGAGTTAACACTTCAGCCAGGAGGAAAGTCTTGAAGAAAGAGCGATGGTTCTGATGTGCAGTTAACCCCTCTGCCAACAGCTTTCCTGCAGGATTTAGCAAGTTACCTCAAAAGGTAATGCAAACAAAGGATTTGTTTCATTATGTTTACCACCCTTAGGTAAATATATACCTCACTCATTATATCTCATTATATCTCATCTATAAACTCATTATATCACGCTAACCCTAAGATAAATGGTTGTTCAGCAGTCTTAATGCACTACCTCATTCAGTGACTGCTCTATAAAACCTCTTTTAATTTTCCACTGTAACTCAACCTGCTATCAATTCTTTCTAAGTAATTTTCCTCAATCCATTTTCTGTTCTAGGAAACAAGTTTGTATAATGGTGCACTTGTTCCTTGTGTCATTCAGACACTTGAAAATGTCAATCTGCTAATATTCATTTTTTTGTCATTAGATTCTTTTTTCTCCACAGTTTTTAATCACTAAAAATACTTCTTTCATGCAGCTCTACACCTAGTTAAGTGCTACCTCTTTTATTCTTTTGAAACAGAAAGAATGAGTGATTAGAAAGACATATTAATTGTCCTTGTATGGATGAGGGTAGGAACATACATAGTCTTTATAATAGAGAAGGGAATTATATTTAGAATTTTTATCACTCATCCTTCTATTTCAAACTGCTGCCTAATACTACACTGAAAATTAAAAAGGAAATCAGTCAAAGTAAAGCTTCATATTCCTTTGTTAAAAATGTTACTTCCAAGTTTCTACACTGCAGTTAAAATAAATAAATAAATATGCTACCACTGACTTCAAATTCTGTACAAAGTTTAGAACGCATCATCATCCTGTAATGTTGACCACCTCCTAGCAGACACTCATGTGATGCACACTATTATAGATAGTAAAGATAGAGGTAAAATGTCCACTTACTTATGAAACCAAGATTCCAGTAATAATTGTCTTCCTTTTTTCCCAACAAAGAATGGAAGTAATAGGAGAAGATTTCAAAACCAAAACTATGGAAGAGTTCTCCTTTCTCAAAATTTCAATTTCAGTTTCAAAGTTACCATGTTTCAAAATGAGTTTGATTTTGACTGTTAGGAGATGAATTCAGATAGATTACCTTATTAAAAATATCTGAGGCTGTTATGAAAAATGAGAGCAAGCTAAGGATATTTTGATTTCAGTTTCTCCTAGTCACACACTACAGGGGTGGTAACCTGTAGTTCCATCTCCACTGATAACATGCCCAGCCTCCTAAACTGTCTGTAGGATTTTTTTCCCCATTGAAGACTAATGATAACAGAATGGAGAATATAATTACTGTGCCTTCAGATACAAAAGAAATGACCTGACTCATTACTCCTGAGCTATATTTTTCAGCTAGAAAATAGTAAGTACCATATCAAAACAAAGACAGATCACCTTATGAAGCAGGATCCTCACTTCATATTCTGACTACTACCTGTTAAGGAATTCAAGCATGTTACTATTAGGGTAAATGTATATGAATGAGTTGAGTCTGGGGGAGGGTAGTCCCTCATTGGCCGCTCCCTTATGCAATTTGAAATGTGTGCTGGGTGTCCACCTGTCGGGGCAGGCAAGGTACAGGTGGGTGCTGACTGCATGAACATGACCCCTTGCAGCCTCTTGGAGGTAGCAGCACCCATTGTTTATTTTTCCCCCAGCTGCCAGGTTGGTGGTGAATCCACAGGATGATTCCATAATGAGTGTTAAATAACTTAATTTTGAATTGGCATCTTGCTCATGAGAAACCAGCCATGCACTTCTACCAGCACCCATCCCCAGCGCACAGCTGCAGATGCAGGAGCATCAGCAGCACATTTGTAAGGTCTTCCTGGGCATTTTATTTTATTTTATTTTATTTTATTTTATTTTATTTATTTTATTTTATTTTATTTTATTTTAAATTTGTTTTATTTAAAATTCATTTTATTTTTTTTTAATTCATTTTATTTTAATTTTATTTCATTTTGTTTTATGCCTTCCTTTAGACAATGTCAACAATGTTTATAGCTTCAGGAACTGGAGCTGCTGGCAATGCTAACCAAGGCCTGAAGGTCTCTGGCATAAGTGACACACTTGCTCCCCATCAGCAGATGCTAGCTGTGGCCCTGCAGCATATCTCCTCCGCAGGGAAGCTCAACGTGTGGATCTTTGTACAGCAAGACACTCTACTTTTCCAGACATGCACATCTGCAGCCAGTGTTTATCTTCAGCCTTAGCTGGCGTACCAGAAATGTTACATCTGAGTGTGGTTCCTTCAATGCATTCTCTAGACCTCAGTTTCAAATGCCAATGATGTGGTCCCTTTGAGGTCACACAAAATCTGTGTTTACAATCTGGATGTTTTAGTTTAGGAATCCCACAACTCAGCATTTTACTGAAAGCCTGGCTTTGGCATAATTTCTAACCCATTGCCCGTTTCACTTAAGATCTCTGTTTGTATGAGAAAAAGAGATCACACTTTTTAGGTTCTAGCTGCAGAGAGAGAAAAATTAGCAAATATAAGTTTCTGTTTATTCTTTTATCAATTCAGTGCAATATTTCTATAGCTCAAAATCTATTTCCTTCAGCTGCCTGGGATTATCAAGAGTTGAGAAGGGACAAATATAGTAATAAATCATAACATATGCTTAAACAGCTATACTTAGGACTCATTCGAGTCTGATTTTAGAAAATTACCACTAAGACACGTTACCTACCTAGATATTCCTGTCTGTGATGCAATACACAAAATTCTTTATTTTAGTATGGTATTTTTGTTCACTTCAGTGTTGAAAGAAAACATTTTTCTTCCCTCCTTTTCTTTTTCTTCTTTTTCCATAGGAGTTCTGTCAAATCTCTTCTGTACCAGCTTCTGTGATCTCACTTTCTTTCATCTACCAAGCATAGTAAAACCTTTCAATATTTATTTATTTTTGCTGAGGTTCCAGTCTCTACTTTCCAATTTCTCTTCCTAAAAATTCAAATCCTAGAATTATAACATTTTATCTGCAGGCAACCTCTAGATGCCTTCTCATCCAGTGTCCTGCTCCAAGTGGAGACACCTTAAAAGCTAACTTGAATTTTTGTTATTAATTTTTGCCATATAATTGCCAGCATATTTGATTAAATAAACCACTGGACTAATAACTGAAAGAATGATTTATACTAGAAGCTAATTGCATTTAAAAGGAAGAGATAATAGAACCTCAACAGTATCTCACCAAAATTTTACATTTGATTCACCTGCAAAGAGAGAAATCCAATTGTGTGTTGTTTTTTTTTCTCTCTTTCTCTAAAAAGCATCTTTTTTAAAAGTGTTTTTTGGCACATAAATATTAATATAAGAAGAGAAATTTATTTATGAAAGAAGATGTGAGAGTATATGAATGCATGGAAGTAGTAAAACTTTTTTTTTTTAAGGGGTGACAGTATACGTATAGGGAGCATTATAATGAAAAATATATTGATACAAATCTTTTTTTTTCTTTTTTTCTTTTTTTCTCTGTGCTATCAACTAACTTGGTAGCATGAAAATATCCATCAGGCCTATTTTTCATGGTAAATTAAGTTCCATTATATTATCAGATGATCTTAAATCTGAAACAGACTGGCCCCGAAAGTTACCAGAAAGAGTGCCCCATTTAGCTTGATCTAATTACTTTAAGTTCTTTGGAAGAATGTCACAATATTAACCTGGACTAATCAAGATCCCAAAATTAGAACTCCACTAGAGCAGAGGTTAAAAAAAAAAAAAAAAGGCAAAAAAATAAAAATAAAAATCATGCTACACCTTTGTCACGGTATTTTTCAGTGTAAGGCCCTTACCATTCACAACTTGTCTCAACTTTGTGTTCCCAGCTGCCAGGGAAAAAAACGGCTATGTCAACCCTTAGAACAAAAGATGTCAAAATTTCCTCAGAAACAGAGCAAAACAATATTTCAGAAATTTCCAGAAAAATCATCAAATGCTTGGTGATTTGCAAGGTATCAGAAGTTTATCCCATTCATCATCAGATAGCACGTTCATCATAAGATAAGATTTTAGGAGCTCAAAATACATGGAAGTACTTTGTAACGTTGATTTAACATTGACATGGAAAACACAATTGTTTCTAGTAGTTCTTAGGGCTGGCAGAATTAGTAAGATAAAAGTCAAAGCTGGCATTTCAATAGCTGGTAATAGGATGAACTGGAGACATTATAATCTGCAATGTTTAAACTCTAAAAAAAAGTGAGTTCAGGAAAAGCCAGTCACAAACTGTATTGCTCAGCCAATAAAGAATCCATCCAGAAGAGGTGCTCATTAGCTTCTTACAAGATTAAAACATATTTTTTGGGGGTGGGGATGAAGGGGGAATGCTTGTTTGTTTTGGGGGAGGATAAAAGAATATTGTTATGGTTCAGATCTTCTCTGTAAGGAGAAACATAGCTCAATTGCCTTTTATATTTCACATTGCAAAGTAAGATCATTGTAACGAAAATAACCATTATTAATGGTTTTACAGAGTTGAAAAGGCTGAGTAATTTACAAAGCAATTTATTAGTTCTGTTGTACATTCTCATTTAGCATTATTGCTTTCAGATTATTTCCTTTTCACTGAATAGCTTTATTTATTTATTTATTTTTATTATTCCCTTGAACATTTTCTGTTGGTTGGAGTGTCTACGTTCCCCTTCTGTGGACTGAAAGAAATCCATAGATAGTCATTTTCAAAATAACTTTTAGTTTTTAAAGTAAATATATTACCTTTTATATTGCCTTCTGTTCAAGGTTTTTAATGTGATTGTCACCTGAAGTAAAATTATCTACTTCTTATACTCTTCTTAAATGGCCCAATTCACATTTAATAGAATATGCACAGTTTTTTTTTAAATGACACTAGTAAGTGAATGGGCTCAGAAAAAGCACGAGTTTAAAAAGGGAGCAACTTGTTTGTTGAGTACCACTTACAACTTTAAAAAGTTCCTTTTAAAATTGGCCTTACCCTAAAATATCTGATCTTAGTACAACCTCTAAGGATTTTCAAGAATCACCATGATTAAAAACAACACTGAAAAGAACTTTGGTTCCATTTTTTAATAACAGGTAACCTGGTTGCGTTATGTTTTTGAGAAACATTTAGCAGAAAAGGGAATAAAAACTAATGTAATCCTTAATGATGCAGAGAAAATCTAATACATTATTATTGTTTACTATGAGTACTAATTGATTCTCTATACTTATGCTAATAAGATAATAGGTTTAATAAGGTTTAATGCATTTTATATATAAATAATAAGGTTTAATCCAGGTTTAATGCATTTTTAGTGTTGGAAGCTGTCGAGGTTCTTTAGGAGGACAGGAAATTCAGTGGAATACCTCTATGCCATGAACCAGAACAGCACACTACTGCAAAGTGTTGAAGGACAAACCTAATTTTTTCCTTCACTATGAGCTGGACCACTGGGAATGACCAACAAAAACCTCTCAATTATTATTTTTATTTGACAGCTCTTTTATTTGTATACTCAAAAGACTCTAGGTGTGGGCTAAGAATGAACCACAGGAGCAGCTGTTTATCAAAAACAGAGCTATACTGTTTTTTCTCCTAGTCAGCTTGCCTTCTAGGTAAAAGATGAGACGTAATACAAAGAATGCACATGGGAAAATATCAAGAGGCGGTGAACTCAGCATGTCAGTTATTTAAGTAATGTGTTATTTTTCACTACACATCAAGAACAAACGAAGTGTTTGAGTCACGATAAGGTAGCTTGATGGATGACAACAAGGTGCTTTTATCCCCCACATGGGAGTTACAGCCTGGGAGAAGCATAAAAATATCACAGGAGCTTAAAAAGTAAACAACTGAAAATGTTATCATTCTTCAGTGAAAAGCACTAGATATCTAATTAGAGGAGGACAGAATGTTTAGGCCCTTGAAGAGGGCAAGTTTCTTGCATTTGAAGTGATCTGATTTTTCAACAAATTCTCAGTAGATATGGGCAGTCCAATACTTAATTTACAAAAGACAAAGGAAAAGGTTCATATAATCATAAAATTGTTTGGGTTGGAAGGGACCTTAAAAACCACCTAGTTCCAAAACCCCTGCCACAGGCAGGGACACCTTCTACTAGACCAGGTTGCTCGATGTTCCATCTAGCCTGGCCTTGAACACTTCCAGGGATAGGACATCCACAGCTTCTCTGGTCAACCTGTGCCAGTGCGTCATCACCCTTAGAGTAAAAAAAATCTTCCTAATATCTAATCTAAATCTACCCTCTTTTAGTTTAAATCTGTTACTTCTTGTTCTATCGATACACTTCCTGAAAAAGAGTCCCTTTCCAGCTTTCTTGTATGCCTCCTTTAGGTACTAGTAGGCTGTTACAAGGTCCCCGGGAGCCTTCTCCTCTCTAGGCTCCCTCAGCCTGTCTTCATAGGAGAAGAGCTTCATATCTCAGGTTGTTGAAAAAAAAAAAAGGAAAAGAAAAAAAGTCCAGATAATTATTACCAGGTTTTGCTGGATATGAGGATAAAATAAGATATTACTCTAGGAATAACAAACAAATGTATCTACAGAGTTTATATGTATGTAAGGATCTACATTGGTATCATAGAAAAAATGTCAAATAATCTGCAGTCTTGACTGATGAGTAATGAGTGAGGAAGGAGTTAATAAGGAGAGTTTTGGATGGAGAAAAGAAAGACCTCTGATATAACAGTTGTGATGTTGTGTTGCCACAGTGAGAAGATGGGACTGGCAGATGTGTGATTCACACCCCTAGAGGCAATAGTTGAGATGAGCAGCTGATGAGATGATGAGGAAATAAACTTTACAAAGACGAAAAGATCCAGGACAGAGCCATGTGAGACACCACAAAACAGCTAGAAAAGCAACTGCTATAATACATGCTGAAGGAGTGATTACAGAGATCCAGGAGGAAAAGCTGCAGAAGCTGCAGGGAGTGAGGATAAAGGCTCTGAAGGCTGAAGAGGAAGCAGAGTTCTTACACACACCAGGCATTTGCATGAAAACAGTCATCAAAGACTTTGGCAAGAGTAATTTCAAAAAACTTACATCCATGATATGGATGCTGAGTTAGAAATAGCCTATGACAGAACAAGAATAGAGAAACTCTGTTATACAAGCTTAGAAATTACACCTATGATATAACAGCATGATACCTGTTTTTTCTAACCTCTTAAGATCTATTAGGAGAGGGAAAAGAAGCTAACAACAGTAAGTGGTTAAGGAAAATCAAAAAGAAGGCAAGAAAAGTAAATATAAAGTAAAACATAAAATCAGTAGCTAATATGGGATCAATATGGTGCACCGAAAGAAGAAAGGGAAATTAGATAAGAGAGTTTGTTCTACATATCATAAGAGGGTCTGCACAGGGAAGAAACCTTGAAGGATCTAACAGCCAAATTATGATTCTTGATATTCTCCTGAAATAAATCAAGATCTGCTGCAGAGAGTGAAACAGAGAGAAGAGGGATTTTTGAACCACAAAAATAGTTAGCCAGATTATAAACATTAATACAATTAACATGGAGAAGTTTACCTAGGAGTCTGACAAGCCTGGAACCTTCATTGACAGACATGAACTGGGAGAAATCAGCACGAATTCTGTGGAAACAGAATTTCCACAGAGATGTGTTGCATCACAAGCTGGGAATCCCCAAAGCAAGAGCTGCCAATTGAGAAGCCAGGAGAGGCAAAAAAATGAAGAGGAATAAAAATAAGAAAAGACACAACTTCTGCAAAATCAGGAAAGGCAGACAATTTCTGAGGAGCCATCAGTACTGATGATGGGTGTCTGGTGCAAGGAGGACTGAAGCTGATGGTAAAAGAGAACAAGCTACAACTGGAAGTGGAGGACTGCACCAGTGCCAGCTACCTTTCCCCTACCCAACTATAGAAACATCACCAGGGATCTTATCTTGTGCACAATGAAGATTTCCAAAAGGAAAACTAAAAGGGAAAAAGAAAAGAAAAAAAAAGGGGGGGGGGAAGAAAAAAATAAAAAGAAGAAGAGGGAAAGGGATAATGTAGTCAAATAAGATAGCTGAATAGAGATAAAGTATGGTTGTTTTGCCAGTTTGAAAATTAATAAGGTTAGAACAAAAAAAGCCCTAATTACAAGCCCAATGGCCTAATAGCCTCTCTAATACCCTTTTTGTAGATGCACAATTTAACAATAAATACTGCAGTTAGCTTTATATAATCAATATTGCAACATTTGTATGATTATCCTCTCTATATGCACAAAGGTAGTTTTCTTTTTTTATGCCTCTTGTTCAGTGTATTCTCTAAGCATTGTGCTAATAGCACTACTATCCAGTCATCTCCTTCAGACATGGATGTGTAGATGCATAGAATAATTAGTCGTAGCCTCTTCAATTGGTAATTCCTAGGAGGTCAGGCACACTCTGCTTTGACTGGCTTAGACCTTTTGCAGCACTGAGCTTGTTTAATATTATTTTGACATTAGTTTTATCAGACACCATGCTTTATCATGCTTACTTCAGTTTTATGCTTTCCCTTAATTTCATGGCTTTTTGTTAGTAAGTCCTGAGAGAAAGCATTTTAAAAGCCATATATGTGTACACATAAACAAGGGAAAAATCTATGGAATTTGTCTTGATTTTCTCTCTTAAAGTTAGCTGCCAGGCTCTTGAAAAGCTACAAGTAATTTTGTCTTTTTATAGATAAAACCTTAGTCAATTCTACAATCTCGTCTTCTCTAAAGGATTTTGATATCGAGGGGTGTCAGTATCACCCATGCGTCTATCCTCTCCCCAAAAGAACTATTTCTTCTTGCTGTGTTCCCCTGCAGAACTGTTTCCTAGGCACCAAGCACTTTATTTAGATTTAGCTTAAATAAGAGTGCTTTTATCTGAGATCTTATTTCCTGGAAATTCCGACTTTTCAGTTCATTCTTGATGAAATGAGACCTGAAATACTTTTTAGCTCCCACTACAGATCTACATGAATTTAAAAGAAGAGTGGCCACATTGTAAGTATTATGGGTATCTTAAATGAGCTGAATCCCTGTAAAGTACCAAACTCCCTCTCCTAAGTTTCATGTCAACCTTATCTCATCTACTTCAGAACATGGTACAAGTGAAATAAAATGAGCAAGCCTGTGATGTCATAACATCAATCAAAACTGTCTTTGTAGTGTCATATTCAGGTCTGCAGTCAGACTGATTAAGAAAACTCGATGCCTTGTCTTCTTCTCCTTAATAACCTTTCTAAAAATAGGTAATATGGTGGAACAACCCTTGAAATGAGTAGGTGATTTAAATTGCTATGCTGTGGAAGTGCCAAATGCCTAAATGCAACCATGAAGTTTATGTAGCATCAGAAATTTTCATCCTGGCCCAATGACTAATGGCAGGCAGAGATATAAAAATAAAATAAAATACTAGCTTCTCCTGGCAATTTACCTTGTACCCAAACAACATCAATTGCCTCATCCTCCTTTACAAGAAATCAGACACTTTGGAACTTGTCCTTTGGCTGCACTGGAATTCTTTATGGGCTAAGACGTCAGACATCAGTTATATATTTGCAATATTTGTTTGTAGGGAATTTTATAAAGTCATAACAAAGAATGTGTGTACTGTGGCAGAGTTGCCAAATTTTACTCTAACAGCTAATGTGCTGCAGTGTAATCCATAACTCATTTCTGGAAGAGGCTTTAAATAAAGGAAAAAAAAAATCCCTGTAACTTAGTAGAAAGTTTCCCAAGATTAGACTTTTATGATACTAGAAAGTCAAATTGCACGTCTTCTAACTGTTATTTAAATTTGTAAGCCATTCATCACATATGATGTTTGGAAAGTCCACAAGACATTTAAAATATTTATAAAGAGCAATTCTCTTATTTTTCATTAAGTTCCACGTAATCCTTTTATCTTTCCTCCAAAATTCTACTCCACCAGGCAGAAGCAAAGTTTTGTGGAGATGAGAAATGTCATGCTGTCCAGAAACAGGAGCCAGGATTTTATTGTCAAAAACTGCTAGTGATGCAGCAGTTTGTTAGAGTGGGAGTGACTACACAGATGGCATTGTTTTGGTGCTCGGTGGCATAAAAAAAAAAAATAAAAATCTGAGCCTGAAATACAAGGATTATTAATTGATTTCTGTGCTTTTAAGAAGGTGTGTGCAGTCTCTAATCCATTTTGTACCTCTCAAAAGATAAAGCCTGCCACTCGCAGGAGTATACTTTCTTTAAGGTTACCCCCTGACCTTTTGCAACTAAACCTGTTAAGAGTGAGCTATAATTAACGAATTTTCAGAAATCTCAAAATGTTGTAGGAGTTGGACATACAAAAGGCATAGCAGCTCAGTGCTACAAATCCTACATATCAGGCACCTTTCCTTTCTATTCAACACGAGAGAAATTTAGATACAGAGCAATATCTCTGTGTCTTCACTACTGTAACACAGTGAGGTTCCATGTGATGCTGAGGCCCAGTTATGAATTACAAATGATACTAAAATCTTGAAACCTAATTCTATATAACAGACACGCTGTTGAGGATAAAAATGCTGAGGAATTTGATTGAACCATTTTATATGGTATGCTGCACATCACTGTGGTAACCTAATTGTCCTTTTAAATAAACAAAGTATGCATTGGCGTTTTGGAGTTGCTGTTTTTTTTTGCAGCTGGTGGAAGAAGTGAGTTTCTGAGGAAGACCTGTGAGACAGCAGAATCAGTGATAGACTCTGGGAGAACTGTGCATGTGTCTTCTGTTTGCTACACAAAACAGAACAGTTCTTACAGGTAGTTATCACTTACAAACAGTTCAACAATTCTTAGAGAAGAACTAAATAATTTAATAACTGCATGTTAGCCATGTTTGGACAACAAAGTCATGCAGTGCCTGAATTTATCAACACTATCTATTCTGTTTTTGTTTGTTTGTTTGTTTGTTTTGTGACTAGCTGTTACATTTGACATTTCACAGAAGTCTCAGTCATATATTTTACATTCAGCCAGTTAGAGAAGGAGTTATTTCTCACCTTGTTCTCAGAAGAAACCTGTTAAAAGCTTGGAAATGGGTACAGCAAAATCATGTACAAGTGACAGGTTGAGGAGTTCAAACTGCAGCAGCAGCAGCAGCCTGTCCTTGCTGTTGTTGTGTTCTGAGAAGAAGCAGAGAAGTCTGTGATATACAAGAGTTTAACCTGAAATTAAGCTTTAGAATATGACTTTAGCATTGACTGTGTATCCCACGGTCTTTTTCTTTTTTCTTTTTTCTTTTTTTCTTTTTTATTTTTTCTTTTTTTTTCTTTTTTCTTATTTCTTTTTTCTTTTTTTTTCTTTTTTCTTTTTTCTTTTTTTTTCTTTTTTCTTTTTTCTTTTTTTCTTTTTTCTTTTTTTCTTTTTTTCTTTTTTCTTTTTTTCTTTTTTTTTCTTTAATGCTTCCATGTAACATTTTTTTCTCCACTTTAATACTCTAGAGTAACCTGGATTGTCATTTAGGACATAAGCCCAGTTTTTATTTTACTTACAAACAGTGTAAATCAGAGGGCTCTCACTCCAAGGAAAGGGACTTATGTTGTTGTGCCATTGACATGTGGAAGATCCAAACTGAGTTCAGAAGCAAAGCCAGTGTGAAATTAGCTTCCTGATTCAGTTGTCAATAACTTGCAAACCAGTAAGCCATTTTAAAATATCTTCTTTGCACTTCAGAATAAAATGAGCTAGGTACAGAGGTTATTGTTTAACTTCAGTTTTAAAAGAAACAAGGAGAAAAGTTAAAACCAAGAAAGCTGCTTAGGTTCAGGTTTTATAAACCATGCAATGGCAATGTAAAATTTAAGTGAGGTCTTAATCATCAGCAACTGTTTCCTTCCACCTTAATTACAGATGAAAAAACTGAGTCAGAAGAAGGAAGTGTTTAATGTAGCCATATGGTCTAAAGGATAAGAAATAAAATGCTTTAAAGATGTCCATATGAAGACCTGAAAACCTTTAGGAAGAACTAATGTAATTCTTATCAAAAAGTCATTGGATTTTGTTGCTAAAAGCAAAAACTGCAAACACTTCACCTTCTCTTATAAAACAATCTTTAAAAAACAAATAAACAAACTGCTATATCTATATTTACTTACTGCTTTATTTGACCTATTTAACTTTAAATGCTTTATGTGTACTGTTGTCTCTGTGTATGGGGGGGGTGTTGAAAACTCAAGCAGCTAATACAGAGATTTCTAATAAATTTTAGATTTTGGGTGATAGTAAAAATTTATTTTATTAAAATACTTTATTCTCCATTATATTTTCCTTATTATTCCTCATATGCAGACATGAGTTGTTTCAAACAAAATATTTGATCGTGGTAACAATAATCTGATTTTAGACTCCACAGTTTTAAAAAAGGAGGAACTTAATACATTCACCTAATTCATATCACATAATACCCTTCCTTGAAGAACTGCTTTTATGTAGATTTCTGCCAACTTCACCATTGAAAACCTACTTTTAAATTCCTGTCAGGTGCTTTCTGCTTGAAGGGCTCCAGTGTGTGGGTGGCTGTTTTTCTTGTATGTGCAATGATGAGTCTCCTCCTTAGAGAGCTGGGGGAGGCAGGCAGCGGGGAGTGCTTTTCCTCTTTTTGTTTCATACTACATTTGTAAAATAGGAGACAAAATGTCCTACCTCTTGGAAAAAAAAATGTCCTGGAAAATTTAAATGCTCCAGAAAAAAAATAACAATCCAGTTTATGTGCTATTATTTAATACCATCTATCTCATCTGCTATTAATGGCTTGGTAATTTAGATTGTTTTCTAAAAATGTGTACTATGGACCTGTTTATATATGAAAGGTGAAAGCATGCAATTTGCTGTTATCTACCTGGAGAATACAAGGTAATTTTCTGTGACTTTGGTTTTAGACTAAATAGAAGAAAACTCCATGTTTTCTAGATCATGTATAATTTTCTAAATAACAAGTTGTTGCCTTGTTAATAGTTTTATCTTAGCTTCATGATAGATTAAAAGTCCTGGCAATATACTGCATAGGTTTCCTATAGCAGTTGTTTCTATAATAATGTACCCTTTAGTAAAAGCATAAATGAGTGTGCAAAGGAAGATGTGCAACTGGAAATTTTTTAAAATCTCCAGTATGTCTTTAGAAAGAAAAAAAAATGCTTTGAGCAGGGAGGATGGACCAAGCTACCTCCAGAGGTGTCCTTCTGCCTAACCTGTTGTATGCGCACAGCCCTCTACAAAAGTATAAACACATCAGAGATCTTTCTTGGCTAATAGCAGACAGATTTCTCAGGGTACATATCTGTGTGGATAGGGGCATGGGAATTTGTGTATACTTAGCAAACATAAATGTTGACACTGTTAAGACAACTGTTAAAAGGTTGGGAAAAGACAGGATTGAAATTGCTTATACAACATTTGTCCATCTCTTTTGTACATCTCAAGTAAGAAATGTTCCTTAATCATATTTCCTCAGGGCTCCAAAAGGCCAAAGTTTAGTGTTGTTTAGAGTTAGCAAAGGCACCAGAGGAAAGCACTTTGCCTATATGCAGCCATAACATCACCACTTATCATGCTATTTTATATTTTCCTTTTCTACAGATCATTAAGTCCAATCATCAACCTGACGAGTCCTGAGGCTCTCTCCTTACTTCCCACATGAGCCTGATCCCCTTGTCGGCAACCCCTGTCACTGCACAACACATGGGAGAGAGGTTCATCCATGGAGTCACATCAAGGTGTCTATTTAGGGATGTGGGTGTAACCATCCTTCTCTGCCAGTTTTGGGAACAGCCGTACGCCCCCTTGCACTGGAACAAGGTTATGTGGTGCCTCTGCTTATTGCTCATCCTCTGAACCTTGCCAGGTCACAGTGTTTAATTTGATTAGCTGTTATTCAGACAGCCTAACACTTTTAATTTGTTTCATGCATAACATTTGCTGCAAGAATTGGATTTGTTGCACGATGTGGTATATAAACTATAATAATATTCACTTAGAATGACACTTTCCTCTGGCTTTTACAGAATTAGTAAAAGTATTCGTGTCACACCAAATTCGGAACATTACTGCTCCTGATGTTATTTTAACGGTATCTTAATGAATGTTTCCCTGCATGTATTTTCTATCATGGTGACATCTTATGTTTCAAGCTAAGAAGTTAATGGTGTAGAAGAAAAATGGGTCTCAAAAATGTCAAATGCTAAAAAGGCGAAAATCATATCCTTTGTCAATTCTTCTGGTTCACAAACCAAAGCCATCCCAAGTTAGCTTTGCTACCACTTTTACATCGGCTGACTCTGAATAGTAGGTACTTGTTCATCAGAAAACATGCTGTTAAGAACTGACTGGGTTTGACAAGCTATTAACACAGTAAAATGTAAATGGAGAAGGTTCCCTTCTGCTTATAACTTCTCAGAAACAGATTTTTGGTCATCAGTTTTGAAACCATGCAGGCTTTGGATGTAACCATTGGTAACTGTTTGCTGCTACCAAATAAAAGTAGTCCATGTAGGCCAGCTCTCTATGTCTTCTTCCCATTGCTTTCATTGCTTTTCACCCCATTGATCTGTTGATCAACCCAGCCGGCTCCTTCTCCATCCACCTCCAGCACTTTCTTCCTTCCTGTGGCCCAGAGTCCAAACTGCCCTCCTGGTTTTACCAAGCAGCATGTATCCTGATCCAGGCCTTACTTATTCACATTTTAACTCCAGAACTGATTTGAAGTGAAATCGTGATGTGTGATTTGCCATTTCTTTATGGTATGTTTTTGAATGCCTATCCTGCTCATGAAAAACATGAGAAACAGTCCTTCCTTATTGTCTCTTTTCCCTAGTCAGCATTTGGGAAGCTGTTGAAAACCTCATGGGTTAGTTACAAGAAGCTGGGGCAGCAATGTGTGCTCTTTCTTATAGGTGAGTGGAGCATTGGAGACATTCTCCTCCTAATTAAGGAACATAAACTCTGTTACCTTAATAACAGCAAGGGGTAAACTATACCAACGTAAGCACCTTCAGTCTGGCATTGTCCACTGAGTTGCGCCTGCTGTAGGGATTGCACTGCTATCACTAGAGAAAGAACGAAAAATCATACCCACTGACAAAAAATTGAGCCTTAGGCTCATCCTTTCTAAACAGCTGCCTCTGGTGCTGTTTGTGCCTCTGTCTGATGTGAATTGCAATGTGTCAGCATAAGGACCAGGCTCCTCTAGGTAACACCTAGAGGAGTGATCAAGATGGTTGGACATTATCAGGTGGGCTGAGGATGGTGGTCCCAAGGTTAAGCCAAAAGAAATAAGAAGTCTTGGTCTTTGGGGCAGCCTTGAGTTTTGCTACTGCCTGGTATTAGGGAAGGGTGCTGATAATGTAAGAAGTAGGGAGCAGTGACGCGATGGATATTAGCAAACCCATCTTGAAATGAGTCTAAGGAACTCACTGGGGTAAATTAAATTATTGGTTCTTCATCTTGCTGTATGGAGGCTCTGGCTGTGGCTGGTGCAAGGGCTCAGTTTCAGCCACGTGATGCTGTCCTCCTTCAGCAGGAACAACCAGGACCACCAGGTGAGCACACACCCCTTTCACTGCGGGATAGAAACTGCCTGGCATGGACATGGACAAAATCATGTGTCATCTGTACTTGCTGACAGACCAAAGTCTGGCTAGGAAACAGTCTTCCATGCTCAGAGGCTGTAGTCACAGAGAAGAGATGTCTGAGAGGACCATCTTCCCCCATCCACACATGCTTGGGAACGGTAAATCCTTAGGGTACCAGGGGATACTAACAGCTTTTGTGCTCTCCTCCACTATTAACATAAAGTCAAGTGACAGCCAGATGGTTTTGTATCTTCACAAACACATCTCAGCATATACTCTGCCGTTACAGGAGCATCTGTGCAGCCTCATTGAATGAAAAGCACAGATTATAGGATTTTCAGTAGCAGTAGTCATTGTTTTTGAAGTTTAAACTCATTATGATTTAGATTAAATGCTGTGGTGACTTCTGGTAGTCTGACTGCTTCATGACTCCCTAGTGAGACAGGGCACTTCCAAATCTGAAAATCATTTCACTTGAATTCAGCTTATTTTGCTTTCTTACTGAGTGTGTGTTACTGGGGCGAGCTGAGGAGAAGGGTCTTGGTTTGAGCATACATCACCTACAGAGGCAAGGAGAGACAGGTGGGACAACACTCAGCTGACCACCACTCAGGGCCATCTCTGGGAGTTTGTCCTCTCTCCTCCTCACAAGCTGGGCTGCCAATGACAGCTAGAGGGACACATGAGGGATATCCTATACAGGGTCAGCTTTCACCAAACTGCTGCAATCCCCAACAGTGAGCAGATGTGGGACACGGATAAGAAGAGCCCCCTCCCCTTCTAATAGCATAGGTAGGCCTAGGCAAAGGTAGGCCTAGGCAAAGGTAGGCCTTGGCCAATGTCAGATACGTTCCTGTTCAGCACACCAAAGGATTTCACCCATGTGATGGCCAAGATTCCAAACCTGATTTTTAACTGATTTCTGCTTCTGTATTTGTGGCACTGACACTCTGAGAAGGATATTTCATTTATTCTTCCCAGCTAGAAAGGTGTCAGACAACTCCCTCCTAAGGATTTTAACACCTACCTTGCTTTTAAATCACCTACCTTGCTTTTCTTTCCCACTTTATTTTGCCTGCTCTTACATTGCAATGTTCTTGTCATAATAATTTGGTGCTGTGCCTCGGTATGTTCTGAGATTTGTCTGAAAATTGGGTTATGGAGTGAATTGTATTTTATAACTATTCTCTTTGGCCTCTCTCAATTGATGATGCAATCTTACAACAAATTTATTCTCCACTCTTCCTCTCTCATTTTCTTAATAGCCTGTTCAGAGAAAGTACATGTAAATTAAGGAGAGCAGAAGCAGGCTGCAACAGCTCAGGGAGCAAGCAATTCAGCCATCAGTGCTCAGTTCAGAGAGTGAGCCCTCAGTGTGACGCTGAACATGATGGGCTGTCCACAGCGTCTCCCACTCATCTTCCTCAGAGAACAATTAATTCTTTCACAAACACGATCAGTCCTGAACATTCATGTAAAATCAACTGAGTGCATGATCTGAACTTCTTCCCTATTGCAGATGAGTGGTGCCTGCCCTATAGCTCCCCTGGAAAGCTGCCTTCCCATGCTCTGCATCTGCTCTCTGGCTTCACTGCCCAGAGGGGATGTTCTCAGGAGGTTTCCCCACCCCCAGCTAGGCTTGTCTCTAGTCTCTGCCAGGTTAGCCAGGTAAAAGGTATTTCAAATAACAAAAAGATGCAAAACATTGCAATTTGATAATAATAGCAGCTAGGTACTTTTGTAGTACAAGATCTTGTCAAAAACGTAAAAGCTATTTCACAAAGAAGTGTACATGGCTTTCCATGTGTGACGCCATTTTGGCTGCTGATAAATACAGAATTATCATACAGAGAATATACGGAGAGAATAATCCTAAAGAAGTCTTCTCCATCATTAGTGTTTTGGTGTTAATAATGAGAAAACTAGCTAGCAACCTTCTGAGCTCTGTGCTTTGTAAAACAAAACTAGTGCCTTGCAAGGAGTATTCTAGTCAAGGTTTTTCTGTAGAATTGATTCTGATCCTCTCTAAAGAAATCAAAATGGCCATGCTTCACACAGCATGACTATCAAGGCAAAAGGAAAACAATGATAGCATAATCTGGTACACATAAAAACACATGGAAGTGCGTTGGGGTTTCTCAAATTTTAGGTTGTTCAATCTTTCCTTCTTACTGTTCAGGAGGATCTAAGATGAGTTATATTACCCTACATAATGTAGGGTAATAAACGTGTCACTCACTAGGACTGTTTGAACCTTTTTGAATGTGGAACCTTCTTTTTAAAATACATATTCCCTATTGCAATGAAGTCATCTCTTCCAGTAAATTACTTGCATTTACTGGTTTTGAACATATACTCACAATGAATCTCCAGAGATCTGTATTTGAATATGTGGTTTTCTAACTAAGTGCTTCTCCATATTTCTGGATATGTCTAGGGTATTTAATATTTATTTTACTAAAAACTATTTTCTGTATTTCAGGACAATTCAGTGATATATAGCTAAATGTCTTATTTTAAATTAATATTTCACCTGATGCTTCAAATATTAATTGAAATGTTTTTTTTGTTTGTTTGTTTGTTTGTTTTCTCCCCTGGAAGATGCAGAATGTTTACCCTGCCATGAAACTTGTTTCATGGTACATATTACATGCAGATCATCTGGATTGATAATTACAAATATTTCTGCTTGAAGATCTGATTTAATTGCATTTTTGTTATTTCAGACCTGAGTGATTTAATTGCTATCATAATCTTTAACTAAATCATTGCTCTAGACATTGCTCATTCATTTTATGAATGGCTCCCCTTTTTAAAGTAATAGATCTTTGAAATAAAGTCTATCACCAAGGCATATAGATTAAAGGCAATTTAAATATTCTTCTATATTCTATACCTAGACCATGTTACTTGCATATACTTGTAGCTGCTATAAACAAGTCTGTCTCTTTCTGTGTATCCATGTAAATATATAAAACATACATTTATGCACATGTTGAGACGTAAACTTCTAGAAATAATATAAGAATAACCAAATAGGAAGATAAGTTGTTACCCAGGAATACAGGATGCCATTCTTTCTGTGTGTATGCATTGATTAAGTATGTAATATTTAAGGCTAACAGAGAAGTTACAAACTTGCTCAGCAGAATGATTATCTGCAGCATATTTAGTTCTGCAACTGACAAGAGTTCTGGATATAAATCAGTGCTCTTTAAATGCTGCATTATTTCTTATATGTCTCATACATCTTTTTCCCAGATGTACTCAAATCAGAGAAGAAAAAAAAAAAAAAAAAAAGCTGGCCTATTCTAATTATCCATGATCAGCACTGGAAAATATTTCAGTTTTGGTAGGGTATCCCAAGCCAAACGAGTCAGAGGGCAGGATCGAATAAATTTATATTAGCTAGAGTACAGACTAAGTTTTATTTAAAAGCTCTTCTACACAGCAGTAGAGCGAACATTTCATTATCTGGAACCTCATGCTGAATCTAGGCAAATTTCCTGAAACATTATCTTAATGATCGCACAAATGTAATTACTACAAAATCAATATTTTGTATTCAAGCCTAATTACAGTACATGAATTAGAATGCAACTAAAGAGATGTGCAGTTGGCTAGTTAGTAGACTTTAGTTGGACGATATTAAAACTGACAAAGAATCTCAATTTTGGCTGCCCTGCTTTCAGTACACAATGTTAGAATCGACTTTGCTGGCTTTGATAACTTACACACATATTGCAAGTCCACAAACAGCTACCAGTCCTACTGTCCTGAAATAAATTCTCAAGAAAAATGACTTATCTTTTTTCAGTTGGTATTCACCTTTCTGAAGGGCATAATTTTCTTTGTAACAGATCAGAGAAGGATTTAGTCCTCTTTTCCACAGAACCCAAATGAATAAGGATCACTTCAAGTGCTGTCTTTAAATGGGATATGGAGAATACGGAAACAGCACAATGAGGTAACCTCCCTGTCTTCAGCAGATTTTTAGTGAAATGATTTTGGAAAGAGATAGAGAAATGAAGTAGACTAATGTTTCTTTGCTTCTTTTATCATTTCCAAAGAAAAATATGGAGAAATTCCAGGCATCCCACACATCTTAATTTTGTTTATCACAGTGTCATCCCTTGAACATGAATTTCTGCAGATCTAAGAAACAAGGTGGATGCTATTAATATGGAACAAGAACAGAGAAATGGCATTATCTACATCTAAATCTAACACCCAGTTTTACAAGCAATCCTGACAAAATAGAGACAATAAAAATCAGAAGTGCAAGAACGACATTGACAATGACTTTGTTCTGCCTACTGAAAGTCTGAATGAAAGACTAAGGCACCTTGAGTGAAGAAGTTTAAAATGTAAGTAAGCCATGATCCATCAGTTCCATGCGAGAGGAAAATATCTCAATGGAGCAGACTTTTCAACCTAGCCAACTCAGGCTCTCCAAGAGAAAAAAAAGATCAGTGCTCAAGCAAGGATCAGATTGCATTGTTCTAGATCATAGAATATCCCGAGTTGGAAGGGACCTATAAGGATCAGATGTTAGATGATGTTTTTAAAATAAAATTAACAAACTGTTAGAGCAGATTACAATGGACTGGGCTGTTTCCTGCTGTAATTAATCTTCTGGTCAAGACTGGATATTTTTGTAAGTAGCGTGCCGAGTTGGCTCAGTGTGGAAATCTCCAAAGATGGTTTTCTGGCATGCAGGAGTTCAAGAGTAAGTAAATAAAAGTTCCTTTTGGCCTTGGGATTCATGAGCCTTCTGGACAGAGAGATGTAGGTTTTTAGTATAAGTATAGGGGACAGTTATTTTCTGCCTTCAGACTCCTAGATCAGTGCCAAAGCTAACTTCTCTTTAAAGATGTGTTTTATGAACTAATCCAGGAAATGTGGATGGAACCTCTTTTTATCCCAACAAGCATTGTATTTCATTTTTTTTCTTTGTTGTTGTTTGTTTTTCACAGTGTTTTTGTTTTTTCTTCTGAATGAAGGAATGGTATGCTCATTTCTCTTTAGTTTGCTGGGCGAATTCTCTCACGTTAGAATCTTTTTTTCCTGACACTTATTGTTGTCTGATTCATAGTCCACTATGAAAGCAAATTAAAATTCATATTAATTTTCTAAATGTCAGCAATCTGAAGAATTCATAGGTCTATTTCCATGCTGTTGCAACTTGATTATGAATCACCCATAAAATGAAACATATTTTTTGCCTACATATTTAACATGATTTTATGCCTCTCACTGAATATGTCCTTAGGACAGAGATGATTAATAATTCTAAAAGAAACAACTTATTCCTCTAGGAAATCTTGTGTATCCTTTTGTAGAGTACTGTGGGACTTCAGGTCTTCATTTTTACTTTATGCTTTAGCAGCACTACCTCAGATTTTTTCTTACATATGCTTTTAAGGACAAACACTTATTCTGGATGCCATTGGCTTCTTTAAAATCTAGTACAGCCTGCACCATAGAGCAAAACCAAGATCCTCAGAGATGTTACATAAATAAACACCATTGTTAAAATCTATTCGGTGCACATCCAGAGAAGCCTGAAGCACTATTTCTTCAAAGAAATGCTGATTCTAGTCATTCTTCAGTGAATACTGGAACAGATTGGCAGCAAGAGCCTCTCGGTCCACCCTGTAGAGCTTTCAAAATCGTGTCTTTCTTGGCAATAGGATAACAAGACATCTAAGCTTCCCTTTGCCAGCTTAATGTTTCTGGCAGGAACAACCCAATTTAGCATAAAATACCAGTAATCGAGGTTGAGCAGCCTTAGTTTTTACACATTTTCTCTCTTTTTTTATTACAAAAATCTGAATCTAAAGATCAGAGACCCTAAAAATATCTGCAATGCCAGCTCACATGTATAGGGTATTCTGTTTAAGATTATTTCCCTCACACTTTCCTATTCTGCAGGATTTATGCTTCAGCATATCAGTTGCATTCTCTTTAGACAGGAAAAAAATGCACAGATTGTGGCTCCCTATCAAGGTTATCCTCACAGATATCAGTAGTAAAAGAGAGGTTACTTATACCTCATTTGTAACTTAACAAACCAACTCATGGTAATTTAAAAGAATTTATCAAGGCAATCTCTCAGCTAGATCTGTAAAAGTTGTCTACATCTAAGATTTAAAGCCTCACAGCGTTTTGGCAATCTGCTACCACCCATCTCAGAAGCTGCCTAGGTTTTTCTAAGCATCTTTCACTGGGAGCTTCGACATCTGCCTTTTGACCTAGCACAAGGCATGCAAATCTTAACTAAACCAAGCTTCAGAATGTCCAGCTTCAATCTAAGCCTATAATCATGCTTTTGGAGGTGTTTTCATCTTTTCAGTGTCAATCTGAGAAGAACCTTTGCCAAGTTCAGTTGCTTAAGAAGTACAGGCAAAGCCGGTGTAGTTTTCTTCAGGAGCTGCAATGCTCATGTAGGCAGGGGGAGTCCTGAGTTATGTTCCTCTCCCCCAGGGTAACCCCTTATTTGGTTATGCCTTCTACAGAATCCAAGCTCTTTGGTGTACACCTATCCCATCTGGGCAGCCTGTATTACAAATTAAATTCACATTTAAACTCTTCACATTTAAACTGATTCACATTTAAACTCTTCAAGGCCACCACCTTTCAGAGCAACCTAAAAGCATAAACTGAGCAAGATGATTCACGCTGCATCTGTGCTGTCAGAAATGAACAGTGGAGCCAAGCTATCTTAAACAGTGCCTCTGCTCTCTCTCTGAGGGAGCTGTCTGGCTTGTTCCAGGCAGAAATCACAAACAAAAGTGTATGCAGTTAGGCAATGAAAGGATCAGAACCCTGGAGCAAAACAGAGAATAACCCACACTGACAGGGTATCTGCCCCTAATGCAGCTGCTCCAGTTCCTGTGGAGTACTTAACTCTCTGTTGGACAAATCCTACTTAGTAAAAGCTGAACCCTGACTCTACAAGATGCCCATGTGAGAGGCATAATCTTGTTTCCGTCCTTCTTTTGCTGAAAACATGGAATTTTTGGTTTTCTCCTTGAGTCATTGGAGAAGGATTGGGTCCAGTTTCTCTTCAGTCACCATCTTTTCTGCACCAATTCTACCCAGTGATTGTTCAGATGTACATTGCAAAATGGATCTGGTTTTGCATTTCATCTCTGAAAATACTCTGTAGCACTAGATATGAAAGTTACACCTGCACGACAGAAAAGAGATTTTTCATAAATGTGCTCACACAACAGAAGGGATAAAACCAAGGTGTCCTGTATTCAAACCAAAGTGTTTTGTTGATGTTGTTTTCTTTTAAGTCACTTTTAATAACAGATCTAGCAGATACAAGGGCGCCATGTGCCTTTTTGACTTTTTGTAAAATGGCTGACATACATAGACATGTAAATCTGACTGACCACACAGGTCACACCAGATCATATAGGAGCGTATGGAGGGAAGGGGCCTCCTACTGAGCTGAATCCCATCACCAGCTCTCACACATGGCAATGCATTTTCATGATTTTGCTAGTAGAGTGAGACAAAGGTATGTATTTGAGCTCTGAACCCTTGCTTGAGGTGATCTTTTGAAAATAGGGACCTGGTATCCTCTGAGAGATATCTGTTGTAAAAAGGGCTGTTCGAAAACCATACTCACTTGTGCACTGCCTATTCAGGGCACAGCCCTCTGACCTGACTGCCAAGAGGTTCTGCTGCTCTCAAACTAGAAATTTTCACAATCCACCCAAAATTTATGCCATACCAATTTTCTCACCTTTCTCTGGTACCAGCATTATTTTTTAGAAGTGAGCTGGTTTTCTCCCTCTTGGGAGGAAGTTATTTTCCCACCTCTACTTTGTTACATGAAAGAGGCTCAACTTTGTGAATTTTTTTTCATATGATAGCTAATAAGCCTCTCAGTTCAGATCAGGGAGAATGAGAAATGTCATGCTACAAGAATGAGGAGGATCCAACAACAACAACAACAACAAAATTACCAGGTAACAGATTTAAGACAAACACAAGGAAAAAAATAAATTCTTTAAATAATGTTTAGTTAACCCATGACAATTCCTGACACTGGATATTGCGGCTGCCAAAAGCTTAGATGAGTTCACAGTGACTAGATAAGTTGCTGGGAAGGATATGAAATGCAAAGACACTATCTGTGTCTATGGGAGTCCCCGAACCACAAGCTGCTTGAGGCCAGAAGAGTAGTCCAGCAAAACACACGGTATGTGTGATCTCCAGTCTTCATGAGCCGTTCACTATCGACTGGCATGGAAGCAAAACAGCAGGTTCCCCCCTGCCTTCGATCTGATGTTGTGCTAAATTTTTTTTTCCAAGTGCCTTAAGTGCCTTTCATTTTATGCTATTTAGACTTCTTTCTATAACTTCAGTCCTCAAACGCATCCAGTTCTTTCGGCATTTCATCTTCATTTCATCAAGCAAATTGCGCCAGGACTTTTCCTCTCCTTGTGTCAGGGTCATATATTAGAACACAGCTGATCCTAACGCTGATATTTGATAAACAGAATTTTGAACTTCCTCTTCCAGTGTAATATTCACTTTTGTAATGCAATCTCCTTCATCCATATTCCTTCCTACCTTACAGCTCCTTTGCTTTAAAGAAGAAACCCTTTGCAATTTATTCGCCAGATTTCTTTGCTAAAACTGATCCCAAATGTACACTAATTCTCTAAGTTACAACCAAACTGATATTAATCACCAGTGCATATCAACTCCTTATTTTCTCTTTTGGTATTAATATATTTATGTATGGAAACAAACAAACAAGAAACAACAGAAAAAACACCTACACAAAACTGGTCTCTAATAGCTTTTGGAAAATCTATTGTGGGCTGATTTTTCTTAATCTGTTCTTACTCTTTCTGACCTCTATTAAAAATTCTTCATATTATCAGTCCTATTACTTTAGGTATTTCTGGTAATCTCTTAACTTAATCCAGATGTGTCTCCTAATGCGAGTATTCTACCAAGGGGGGCTGGACCAAAAGTTTTTAATAAAAATCTCAGCCACACATAGCTTCTTTATCCAAAGAAATCTCCAGGTCTCCTCAAAATTCAAGACTCAGCACTCCTCCACTCACTCTAATTATTTCCCACAGGTGACTTCTATACTGCTAAACTAAATACGCAAGAATGTTCCCATGCACTCAAGGTATTGGGCATGGAATAGCCTCCATCTATTACAGCAAACCTTCCTAGACTCCAAA
Source organism: Anser anser (assembly GCF_964211835.1). Lineage (NCBI taxonomy): Eukaryota > Metazoa > Chordata > Aves > Anseriformes > Anatidae > Anser > Anser anser. The sequence goes on from NC_139724.1 coordinate 31,282,230, forward strand.
AATATTGGAACAACACACAAAATGCTGAATGGGAATGATCACTGGGACACTCATTCCTAAACTGTCCATTAGAATTGGCTGGGAGCATGCTTGGCTCATTACTTACAAAAATTAATGCTTGAAAATCATAATTTAATAGTGATTTAATGACCCTGGAAATGGCCCATGGGTTTAACATGTGTTTTAATGCTAATCTGGCCTTTTTTCATTTGTCAGGCTAGCACTTCAGAATCCTAGACATATCATTTCTGTGTATTTAAATTCTTTTTCCTCTCTCTCTCTCTCCTTCTGTCTCATTTCCCAGTGACCGTGAAAAATAAATTCTGAAGCTGTCTCAGAAGACTGCTATTCTGGGTATTCTGCCAGTCATCTGTAGCACAGATCGCCCTGCAAGCAGGATGTCTCAAACGTCTTCATGTCAGTCTAACTTTCTTCGTTATAAAAAGTCTTTTGATGAGATTTGGAAATCACTGGGGAAATCTTAATTGGCAAAGGCATGTGGAGGAAAAATCTGATAAATTGCTTATAAGAGATTTTCACTGTTCAATTTAGATACCAGACATACTGAATGTTTAAAAGATAAGAAGATAGTTTGTAGAAAAAAATAACACTATGCAAGATGCTTTCACCAATCTAATCTGTGTATATGTGCCATGTCTGGTGCCTGAAGTTATTATTTTTTATTTTTCATTTGTTTTGCCAGCAAAAGGAAATATGTGATTATTTTTTATTTATTTTTTCCTCCTATGGAACCTGCAGAGAAAAGTGAAACAGACAAATGGATAGACAAATGGACACAGGAATGGTTCCAAATTCACATTTTACCATTCTCAGTCCCTAAAAATAAGTATTTTACTCTGTGCCAATTAATGGCCCAGCCCTTGTCCTTCCTTCACTGTTTTTACATGCATGGATCATTCTGCCTTTAAATATGCAGTGTCTGGAAGCAGGAAATCTTTGAACTCAGTGCCAGGATATTTTTCATTTCAAAGACGACTTGTTTTCAAGGGAATCTTTTTCATAAAAGGTGATAGTCATCCATCCCCACTGCTTGAATACAACTTACTTGTGCAAAAGTATATTTTCAACAAAACTGATATCAGCACTTCAGTTAAGAACGACAGGCTTTTTGTGCAAATTGTAATCCAAAGATTAAAACAATTATTATTAATATAATGATACATTATTTTCCTCATTTAGAGATCAGGTTAGATTTGCCTTTTGGGTGAGTGTGATGCAGATTGTAATGCAGGAGAATACATGAGTTTTGGAGTTTATAAAATACCTTGTTTTATGTCAATCAAACTTACTTTTTTCCCAAAGTAAAATTTAGGTTAAATAGAAGGATGGGTAGCTTTTGCATAGAAAATTATGGACAGTGTACTGTCATTCCTCTATCAAGAACTCTTCTAAGGAATGTCATGATTAAACCAGGTCTCAAGTCTGTACCAACTTGAAGGAACAACAGAAAGATTAACTCCATGTTTAGTGAATGCTACGTAATTTATTTAATAAAGTCTCCAAATAAACATGGAAATTACAGGCCTGACTACAATTGAATGTATCTGAAACAAGACACTTTACATGGCTGATTGAACACAAGCACACAGACAAATGGAACTGGAAAGATTATTAACATGGAAATTTAAATTTTCACGGTTCTTATTGTCATTTATAACAATCACTAACATGTAAAACAACACAGAGGGCAATCCATCTTGTAGAAGACATAGAAGCTGCTGAGCTCAGTCACAGTAAGAAACTAATTTGAAAGCTAATTTCCGTATATCTAGGTGTCACATTGGTTTGTTTGATTTCAGAACTCACTTGCCATCAAAATGTACTGCCTCCTCAAGTTCAGAGTAGAAAAGTGGAGAAAAATACAAAAAAAACCAACAAAAGCGCACACAAAAAAAAAACAGACACACTTATTTGGCAAAGACAGAATGATTCAGCAAGTTCCAGTCACACTTGCATTTTATGTTTGCAGCTGCCTGTCTTTCTGAAACTCAAATGATGAGCTTCCAAAAGGAAATGAAGAAAGTATTCCAAGAAGCTAAGTAAAATCAGTACCATAAGATGCTTGTGAGAAAGGATTTTCTTTTCCTCAGTTATTACTATTAGAGCAAAAACCATTTTAGCTGGAATAAGTATTGTCACCAGGTAGAAGTTGCGATATATATATTTCTATATCTTACTCCATTATTTATTAAGACAATTTAGAATCAAAGATGGATGCCTTAGAATTAAACACAAAAGAAAACAGAAAATATGTTTACATCACCACAACCGGCCTGCAATATCTCACATTTCATTTGTCCTATACCTTTCTTCACTATCATCTTTTATCCTCAGTATTCTAACTTGCATGCTTAAGTCTTCACTTTAGAGTGCCATGAATATTTAATTCTTTGTAAAACACTGTATATGCTTCAAGGTATTATATAAATTAAATGTTGTATCTAAATGACATCATTAACCATTGGGAATTAATCATTAACCACCTAGGGAATGTTAACAGGTTACAAAACAGTTTTCCAACATGAAGACATACAAAGTCCAGAGGATTTAAATCTTATCAGCCATACAGATCTAAGAGGAATGAAGACAGGAAATGGTCAAGCATCCATACAGACAAATGACAATATCTGCAGAGGGTTTCAGAAATATATCTGTGATGTCCCATACATCATCTTTTTGTTCCTAAGAGGGAGAAAAACAGTGTGCAAGATGTTTCAGTCACAAATACAATAATGGACAAAAAAAAAACAAAAAAAAAAACACATTAAAATTGAGTAACAATGTTATCCTATTTCTAATCCAGATTTCGAATTGTGAAAGTGGTGGAAAAAACAGCATCTTTTTGTTCTTCACAGTATTCATAATATACGTGGCAGTGGTTTGAAATGAGCAGGTGGGAAAAGGATCCTATATGATTCAGTGACACTTCCTTGTCAGACTTTTCTTAGACTTTTTCTTTTTTGTTTCTATTTATTAGAAAAATAAAGACTTTTATTACCAAAATCAATATTCAACAATGTTACCAGTAGGATCAATATTTGATGGTAGGACTTACATACAGGATTAATTCTTCAGAAGCTGAAATAAAACATGAGCTAAACTCCGTAAGACAGTGATTTTGATGAGGACATCTACTATAGATCTGTTCATACTAGAAATTGCAAATGGTATGTAATGGTGATGGAATTCTACTTTAGAGGGAGACAGAGCATTAAGTCACACGCATTTTGTACTGATTCAAAATAATAATATAATAACTAAAAAAAAAAACACAACACAAACAAAAAAGACAACAGCTGAGACTGCTGGGTTTGATGATATAACTGAAAGGTAACGTATCATACTAATTTACATTTTAAAGAAATTTATTTTGTGCATTTCGTTGCATGTTCAATATCAGCACTTACATTTTTGTATAGAATTTAGTCACTTAGGGCTGAGTCTGCAAAAGTATCTCAGTATGTAAATTCTTGACCTTTAGAAAAGGATTTTCTTCTCCGGGGAGGACAATTACAAAACACAGAAGCCACATAGCTTTGCCTCTCATTAGAGGATGCTCAGAGGCAAGTCAATTTTTTAAAAGGCATTTGTTTCAAATACCTTCCTGCAGAGACTCTTCAGGAGTGCTCTGTCATATTCTGTACTATTGTTTTGAGAAACAACATATTTGCCTTATTTTCCCCACTGATCTCTGCATCCACAGCTGCACCACAAACAAAACTGTACAAAACAAGTGAAAAATCATATCCACATGGAAATGAAATCAGACAGAATACATCTATTTTTATATTGGGCAATTCTACCATCTATCTACACCAATAAGGGCACATTTTCCAAGGTATCCAGGTGGCTTTCCTGATGCCAATCAATCTGATCAGAGCGTGTAAGAGCAGAGGATGATTAGAGAGAAGATTGACTTTCTTTTTCTTACAAAAAGCTGTAGTGAAAGGAGAACAAGTAGAAAGATAAAACTTTTTGAAATATAAGCCATACAAAAAAAATCTCACCTATATTCGCTTGCAACAGTTCCTCATATCTTACGAGGAACATCTTTCTTCTCTGCTATAGCATGAAGCATTCTGTTCCTTCAGCAGTAAAAAAACAAACAAACAAACAAAACAGCATCTTAAAAAATATACTGTCTTGACTGATAATTCACATCTCTCCTTGGAAAACACTTTTTTTTTTTTTTTAATCATTTAACCAATTTTAGTCAACAGCTTTTAAAGACCCAAAGAGTATCACCAGAAAGAAAAGAAAATAATTACCCTACTTAGCTGTTAAAATGGACTTTAAAATACAAGCAAGCCAGCTGAAAAGAAACTCCTAATTTGAAAAAAAAAAAAAAAAAAAGAAAAAAAAAAGGCCTAGTTTGCTCCCAGATTTAAAACTGATTTGATGCAGACAGCCAGAACTGTAACTGGATTTAGGTAATCAGCAAGTCTGGTTCATAGCAAATTCACAAAGTAGCCTGAAATAGCTAATACATGGAAAGTAGATAGATCTAAACATTAAATGTAGAAGGCCATGTTCAGTGTCTAAACTCATTATGACAGATTTTATAATTCAGCTCCAACACAAAAGTCCACCGATCATCTTCCTTCTAACTTACATGAGAACATAAGTTCTACTTTATTTCCTAATCAACATTGTATCTTGAAAACATAGAATTACTTAGGTTGGAAAAGACTTCCAAGATCATCAAGACCAACTGTTAACCTAGCACTGCCTAGTCTACCAGTAAAAATCATGGCTTCAATACCCCATCCCAGTCACTTAGACATTTTTGCATTCTTTTATCTACTCTTTTTTTGCCTATTCCTTATAGCAAGATGCATTTTTCCCCTCCCTACTGATATTTAAAAAGAAAAAAGAAAAATAAATATTGTAGATTGGATGTGTTGTCACATTGAGCTGTTTTGTACTAAGACAACTTCAATGATATGTATTACTTCTAATTTAGGTTATGGTAAGTAATCAAAGGATACTTTTTAAAAGTTAAAAAACATAATTGCATTATTTGTATATATATTATTATACAAGTTTGATGCCGCATAAAAATCACTCAGCAAGCCAATACGTCTCTGATTTATGTAGCATATTACATCGTGCATATAAAAATGCTGTCCACTTAGTAAAATCTAACCTAGCATCTTACCAAACCAATAACACCTCATGATCCTGCCTACTGGGAAGTTTACAGGTTTTCTTTTATGACAATATATGATGTCATCACTCATATTCATAAATTAGCAACATTTTTGCCTTGTGGAAATTCTCCATAAAATTGTTCACCCAGCCAAGATGGCTGTGCTTAGTTTTCTGGAGGGAGGGTGAATGCTGAGTTTCCTTTAGGCCCAGAAAATGTATGATTATTTTATATTAATGCAATTTCTCAAAGTTAGATTCTGAATTTTCCATATGTGGATGAATGCTGTTCATTGAAGGAAAAAAGCTTTCCTGAAAGTTCCGACAGGGGAAGAAGGGGGCAGCTCTGCTACCTTCAGCATCACGTTAACAGTGTAGAAATAGCTTTTGCATGTTGACTGTGCTAACAGTTCGGTTTTTGCCAGCATTAGCACAAATGTGGTGACCCCAGCAGAGATCACTGCTTGACTGCACATGGGTGGCTGGGAGGTTCAGACTTATTCCCACCCAAGCTGAAATGAATGCCCCAGCTCCTCTGGTCTTCAACCAAAGTATTTTACCTTACTCTCTCTGACCCTGCTGACTGAGAAAGATTCTTTAAAAGATGCAGTCCACTGGACACAGTCTTCAGCTGAGGGCAACATCTCAAAACAGCAAGTGGTGTTCACAAGGACACTCAATGTTCCTCAGTGTTCCAAAAATCTCTCTCAATGATAAAAGATCAAAAAGTAGATTACAAGTAGAAAACTACAAGGATCTCCAATAGAAAGCAGCTTATAAGGTGGATGAAGCAGTATTGATAAACACCTCTCACATCTACTGTGGATCTACCACAATTAAAAAAAAAAAAATATATATATATATATATATATAAAAAATATAACATCATTAGATCCTCAAGAGTTTAAAAGAAGAAAGAAGATAGAGTGAAAAAAGTGACAAGTATTCCTGTGGAAAGCAAGTACTTTAGGTAAGTATAGCCATGTTAAGTAAAGTAACTTTCTCAATGAAGATCATGGCTTTAAAAATGTTTATCTCATGCTTTATTTTTATATTCAGAAAGTGCAGATTTAAAGAACATGATAATGCCGCAGATACAACCACTAAATAGAAATTTTCTGTAAATGAAATGTCAGGCCTACTTTGTGATGGTGATTTCCTATAGCTTATGCTAGTCTATGCCAATAAAAAGTAATACAAAATGTGGACAGAATTCTGCCACAGCACCATGGCAGTGCATATTATTGCACTGTGCTCAAAGTAGGTAGTGTAGTATCAAGCCCTGTCAATGCCCAGTATATTTTTTCTGGAGGCACTAACTTCTTATAGAAATTTTGGTTCAGAAAATCAAGTAATAGCTTACGAATAGTTATGCTCTATTTGTCCTTGTTCATATAATGCTAGATTTAACTAAACCTGAGCTTCTCCAATCGTGGATTTTTAAACAGGTAAGACACTTTAAACTGAGAAAAATATTTATATATATATATATATATAAATATGTATATATACATAAACCCATCATCTCTACTGATGAAGTGAGAGGCAATGATGCTTTGCGTGCGTGCGTGTGTGTGTGTGTGTGTAAGGCACTTGATAATGAACTTTTCTCTTGCTACTGGCCCTACTATGAATTATTGCTGCAGTTATCACCTTTTTTGAATATGCATCTGAGGTGAAATCCTGGCCTTATCAAACTCAGCCTTAGTTTAACTACCGCATTTCCATATTTGTGAATGGATACGTGTACATACACATATATTAGATCATCCACAACCTTCATTTTCATCTACCAGCAATTCCACTTATTAATTAACACATTAAACTGAATGATAAATTCCCACTACAGCTAAATTCTATCAGCTACCAAGCAACTTAATTCCAAATTTATTGAAATACTCTTCCACTATTTTGTGAAATTATTAAAAATAATAGTAACAAATATAGAAGCAAGCACCTGAGTAAAAATCATGAAGGTAATTTGTTTTACTATATCTTTAGTCAATGCGACAGCATAAAAAGTATCCACTCTTTCAAAAATAGAAAAGATATTTTTGTGAATATTCCACTATGTAGAAATACCAGGTAACCCAAAATGTGTTTGTGATTTAAACTGAAACGCACAAGGAAACCAACTACTGAAGTAGACTATTGTATTGGTAGAGCATACTATTAAGTGAAAGAGCTATAACTTGACCCTTTAATTGCATTTTTCTCTTAACTCGAACACACTGCTGAAGGACATGCAGTAACAATAAAAAAAATAACGTAAAAATTTGTCATGTAAAAACTTCCAAATATATTTTTAACAAAATGTTCTTGATGCTCCCATAAAGCATCTGCCAGAAGGATCCATCTAAAAAGCTAGTACATGTATGCATTGCTGACAGTAAATGAGACTGTAAACAGGTTTTACTTCCAATTTTAAGAATTGTTTACTATAAGCTGAAACAGAATTATAATTTCCAAACCTCATTAACAGTGGTGTTTTAAAAAGGAAAAGAATTAATTGCAAGTATATTTTCTACCCTTTGAAAACAGGGTTAAATTCTATTTCTTGTCTATTTTGGATGCTGTGTCAGGATTGAGGGGGACAAAAGAGTGACATGAAACCACCACTCCAACTCCTACCTCAACTTTGCTCACCTGCTTCCTTTTGTCTATGAGAAGATGCAGAGGAGGCAGTGAGGTCCATGGCACATGGGGTCCACTGGAACCCATTTCTTTGTAGAGTTTCTCCCACCTCGAGATGGGAACTGAGGACAATCTCAAGAAGCTAGTTTAGGCACTAATGTTTAGCCGCTCTTTTTTAATTCTAATTTTCAAAATTAGGGTTGCAAACTTTAAAGCAAACAAATAAATTTTATATTAAATGAAATATATATATTCAATCACAGTCTTTAAAAGGAAGACTAGTAAGAATAACTGCTTTAACACAGAAAAGGCAGTCTTTAAAAGTCAGCATTAGTTAAAAATAATGAGAAATTAAACTTTTTTTTTTCTATGCCTACAGCATGCAGTAACGGTCCTCTCCTGTTCGGTGACGGTTAAACGTATTGTGAGGAAGAATTTTGAGCAAATGCTATGAAGCCATTCACTGGACAGTGGAATTAATTGAGATCATGTTTTTCTTTTAGGTATGAAGAAAGTATTTTCTTACCACTCCGGTAGATAAAACACTGAAATGTCTCTAGAGGTAGCCAATTTTTTCATTCTCATTAGCAATAAGAGATGTACAAAGGAGATTAGTATAAGAATAGTGCAGTGGATGATGACACTTGAATTACAGGTTTAGCTGATCCAAGAAATCTTTCCCAAATTTATCATCACTGCTTCTTTAATGGAGACATATTAAATGAGCTATAACAAAAATTTTTAATGACTGAAAAATCCTCTTTTTTAAAAAAAAATTATAGTAAACGTTATATACAGTAATTGTATTTCTTACCTGCCTACCAAGCTAAAAAAAAAAAAAAAAAAAAGTATGCATTAAAACTAACTGCATACGGTGGGGCAAGAGAAAAGAAAGCACATCATGGAATATGCCCTAATGAAAAGGTAAGGGACTGCAGGAAGACCTCATGAAGCGTGAAAGCTGCATGTGAGTCAGATCTGTAATCCTCAGAACTTCTGTATCTTATCTTAACATGTTCCTTTTTTTCGCACTTGTTTACAAAAATCATATTTTGAAGATTTCACTTTTTTTTCCCCAAAGTATACCAATTCAATAAACTGTATGTTAAAGCACTAAACAACCAATTCTGAAGTTGTTATCATCGAAGTGATATTCACTACATTAACGAAATTTCTAAAAATAGATGTATTACAAAAATTACAGTTACTTGGGGTACAAGGAGTTAATATCTACTAAATGCAATTAGGAATTAATTCAGAGTTCTTGTTATGAAGTTGTTTTCACTTCAAGGTCCTGTACATCCCCAGATATTAGATCTAGACATACTTATGAATCTATGTCTTTGGGGAATTAGGAAAGAGCATTCAAGGCAGAAAAAAAAAAAAAAAAAGTAGAGTAATTTTACCATAGAGTTATTTGAAGTAGCCCCAAAGTTTAGAGTACTAGGAGTAGCAAGAGTGAAGTTTCAAGACAACCTGTTGATTGGCACATATTGAATGAAATTTGTCAAATAGGTGCCATTGTTGTATACAATTTCCTAATTCTGTTGTATCTTACACAGGTATGTAGCACCCAATGTTGTAATCTAAAAAAAACAATGCTAGGAAAAATGCTTAAAATTAAGTCCACACTTAAATCATTTGCCGACCTATTTTAAGTGTTTGATATAACATCAATTCCTAAGATAATTTGGACCTGCTAGGACTCTGTCAGCAAATTTTTGTGATCCCATGACAGGATAAATCAAAAGATTTAATAAACAATGAACTTTCATATCATGAAACAGGTTTAAGTAACCTCCACAGATATCATCCAGACTGTTTTTCTGGTGACCACTATATCCATATGACTGTATCAAAAGACAATTGAAATCACATATTTGTATTTTAAAATACAATTATTTGTGCACTGTTCATATCTACCTGCCAAAAGGAGGCTGATACCCTAAGACACACACACTGTTAAATATAAAATACGTTAAAGAAAAAAGTTTAACTTTTCACATCGCAAGTCTTCAGTGTCTCTAAGAGCGAATTCTCTCTTACAGATCTAGATTTATTGTAGCAACACTACCAATATATACCAAAAATACTTGCCATTTTTCCGGTCCTTTCTCTAGTTTGGACATATCAACAATCTATTGAACTTAAAACAAACAAACAAACAAACAAAAACAACTGATCCAAGAAAGAGATGACAATATTTAAGTAGAGTTATCAAATAGATATTTAACTTGCTAGCATAACAACCTATCACACTGCCTTTATAAGCATGATCAAGAAGGTTACATTCCAGAAATAAAATTATATTACTGGCAAGAAAGTTACATTACTTCATTTAGTGACAACATGAACTACAGTAAATCTACCCTTGAGTGATAAGATGATTTGAGGGAAGATATCTTCTTGCAAAACTCTTCAAGGAAAATTTATGTCTGTGAGGAAAAACAGGTTTGCTCTTTGTAAAACCTTTAGAAAATACATTTGTAATAAATAATGAATCAGATTTCAATAATACTAAACAGACATTAAAGGTCTTTTGCCTTTTTTAAGAAGATTTTTTATGTATGATTGAAGTTTATACAACACTCCAGAAAAGCCATCATGTGTTAGATTGAAAAATAAAATCAGAAGCATTTTCTGTCATATAGGTATACATGAAAAAACGGGAACGTTAATGTCTTAGAAAGTGTATGTCCAGCTTTGTACTGTTACTCATTTAACAAAGCAGAAAATAAGATACTGTACTGTAAACAAAAAGCTACAGTAAAGGACATTTTGAAATTTATACAAGTTTGAATTCATAAACATTTTGGTTGCTCCATAACATTTTCATATAAAATGAATAAAAAAACCCTTGGACAGCTTTCATCACTCTTGACTACTTTTCACTTAAATGCACACAGACATTCTTTATATAGCGATATACTGATGTACTGTAACATGGATATTAAACTATGATTACTGCTTTTATCCGAGATGTGTATTATCCAATCCATATAATCTGTAATTGAAATACTCATACATTATGTATTCCCATCATGTTGTTAAGTATAAAAACATGAAAATATAACTTTACATTATTTCAGTTATATACATCAGATCAGGCTTGACAAATATTTTGTACGCTACGATTTTCAGAGGAATAAGACCAGAGGTACAATAAATAGCTTTCCACTGTATACAGTAATGCAGTTCTACTTTTTCAGAAAGTTTAGATTACCATATGAAAGTTATTTTAGTTTGGTCATTCTAGCATTGAACATTAAAAATCAGAATGTACTCCCCAACATTCCTGATGAGCAGTAATGCACAGAACACCTATGGATTACAGATGCATCAAGAAATGGTTTAGTTTCATCAAGGGGAAATTACTGGTAGGTTTGTCTAGTACTGAAAACACTGTATATACCTCTTTGCTGACTGCACTGAGAGTATACACTGTGTTTGTATGCTTGCAGAAACAGGCTCAGAGCTTGTACTACAAAAAGGGATTTAGAGTTTCTGATAAATGCTCTGTCCTCTGCAGTATTCAAGAAATATTTTGCTCAAGCCCCCCAAAATGGATTCCAACTAAAACTGCAAGTCATATATCAAATTTTATTTAAGTCTAAAATAAAATATAGATTTACTGAGACTGTGGGAGGCAATGTATCCACAATGCAGAAAAGTATAAGCTTTTTAACCAAATGCATGGTTATTTTATCTACAGGGAAAGCTAGAGAAATACTACATTGCTTTGACTTGCATTAGCATTTAAATTAATGTTATCGCATCCCTCCTAGGATTCCTTTTTGCTTTCTAAATAGAGCTATCGTCTTTAAATACACATAATTAAAACATATGGCAACTTCAGATTGCAAAGAATATTCGTGATTAAGATTCATGAAAGTTTTTATATTTTCATCACTACAGACTTGCACCTAATTTGAGTTATCATTGTTCTTAATTTAAAAAGACATTGCCAAGGTTTCTTTTCTTTTCCTTCATAATAAAGAATTTTATTAGCTACTGCTTAGAATTACCTTTTAATGGTTTGAAAACTGCTTCCTTAAAGAAACAATTTAGAGATTTATGTTTAATACTTTAAAAAATATTTTACACTCTCTTAGTGTTTGCCATTTATCTTTTTTTTTTTTTAAACGAATAGTCTTCTCTCTCTGTACAGATATTTACGAACACAATTGTACAAAAGTAGAGATAGATATGAACCAAATCTTTGGATCATAAGTCCCTGCACGTCAGAGTTAAGAGGAGCTGGATTCTGAATCAGCACCTATCTGACTCCTCGTGTGCTGGTATGAAGTACCACTCCAACCCAGAGCAACCTAAATCTTCAGAGTTAAAAATGCTTATCTGAGCATCACAGCTTGGGCTCATCCATAGAAATAACTGCTGAGCAGATTCAAATGAGCTGGGGATGGCGACACTGCCAAAATCTAACACGTGAACCCAACCTTGACAGTGTCCTTTTAGATATTAGACTCTTTATAACCC